>NC_134851.1:41162388-41468699 GCF_965363235.1 Mytilus galloprovincialis | reverse complement strand
TTAAAAGCTGGGTTAAAGTTTACATGGGCAATGATGATATATCAGTTTTCTTAGGTTTAAAAAAAAAATAAACATATAAAGTTATACAATTCTTACAAACATGTAAAAAAAAAGCTTTTATGCAAAATATAGAAATGATAAATTTTCTTATTTACTGCATATTCTTTCTGTCATTATTTTGGCCACATTTTTGTCGAGCCTTCGACTTTAGTCGAAAAAGCGAGACATAGCGATCCTACATTCCGTCAACGTCGTCAGCTGCGGGGGTCCACAAATATTCACTCTTTTCCCATACCATTTTGGATTTTTACCAAACTTGGACAGAAGCTTTTTTATGATCAAAAGCTAGTATCTAGAAGGAAATTTTGTTAAAATTTTGTACCTGCGTATCTGTATTTTACTTATAAATGGACTTAGTTTTTCTTCCAGTTAACATTACATACAGTCTGCAGTTAAGGTTTTTAAAACATTTATTAGATTCATAAACTATCTTGGATTTTTACCAAACTTGGACAGAAGCTTTTTACGATCAAAAGGTAGTATCAACAGGAATAATTTTATTGATTTTTTTCCTCATTTTTGTTGAGCCTGTGATTAACAGCAAAAGAAGGCGAGGCACTGGGTTCTGTTGAACCCTTATGAATTTTTAATCGACATATAACTATCAACACTGGTTCGATTTTTGTAAATCAATGTCTGTTTTTACTAAAATTTATTTTCATATCCTCTTGTTGATTTCAAAATAACTTTCTGTTTAACAGAGTGTAAATGTACACCAGAAGAAAGAGTCTGCGAAGGGAGTTGTTAATAACCAGATTCTAGACTGGTCCTTTAGACTGGATGGTATCTTTCATAATGCTAGCCAGGACCATGTCTTTGACACAGTGGCTGCAGATATTGTAACTTCTGCTCTGGATGGTTACAATGGTAAGTATTTTAAATTCATTGAATCTGATGCTCTTCTAATTTGAATGAATATTTGAAACAGTTTAAAAGTGGCTTAATTGGACTGAAAGAAATTTGATAGAACATTTACATAAATCTAGATTCTGAAAGTTTTCTTATTCTAACTGGAGCAGGTTTCACAAAAAAAGCTATTTTTGTGAAATTGACTCCTAATCATTTGATTCCACATCCCTTAGTACCATCCTTTTCTTTTACGCTGAAACTTTAAGTCAATTTATTTGAGTTTTGGGGAAGATGAAATTAAGAGAAATATGAATCTTTGTACAATGTACATCATAACATGTATACAAGTAACACTAAACAGGATTATTATTATTGCTGTTCTTCTAATAACTAAGTATCATTGAGTGCACAATTATAACTAATGCAAAAAAAAGATAAGATATTCCAGTGCACAAACCCTACTTAAAAAAAAACCTTATATATAGAACTTCAACTAAATATATTTAATTTTTCAGGAACAATGATGTGTTATGGACAGACAGGAGCTGGAAAAACATTTACAATAACTGGTGCTACTGAAAGCTATAAACAGAGAGGAATTCTGCCCAGGTCCATATCACAGCTGTTCAGGGAGATAGAGGAAAGACCTGAATATTCTATCACTGTCAGGTATGCTCTCAAAAAAACATAATATTTAGAGCTGAGCTTTATATCTTTAACCAAATTTTATCAAAATGGTTAATTCTTTTTGAAATTTTATCATGGGGAAGAAAAAACATGAGGTTTCAAACCAAAACCATAGCTATCATAAAGAACTATTTCAGATGAGAGTAAGTGACAATAAGACAGAACATCCATTGCCATATTATTAATATACAGTGAAACCTGACTAAACCGAATCCTGTATAAACCGAAAAACCTGGATAAACCAAACATGTTTGTAAGCAACGTCATATCAAATTA
The DNA here is from genome assembly GCF_965363235.1 of Mytilus galloprovincialis. Lineage (NCBI taxonomy): Eukaryota > Metazoa > Mollusca > Bivalvia > Mytilida > Mytilidae > Mytilus > Mytilus galloprovincialis. Next base: position 41,466,827 of record NC_134851.1, on the reverse strand, counting down.
TGTGGGTTGTGAACCTGATGAAACCGAACATCGGCCAAAACCGAACAAAATCCTAAGTCCCAATGAGGTTCGGTTTAAACAGGTTTCACTGTATATGGTTAATATTGTTCCAGTATAAAAGTGTTTGTAATATTAGTTATTGAATGTATGTATATGGGTATCTTGATATTTAAGAAGATCTCCTTTCATATTGAATCGATACTCACAAAATGTGATGTCCAACTGTAAAATTTCTAGAATGTTGAATATTTTTGCCGAACTTTTTTGTTGTATACACAAAGATCAAAAATAACTATGTGTATCTTGATATAAGAATACTGATAATACTCTAATGGAATACTCGCAAAAATTTGATGTTCATCCGTAAAATTTTTAGTATGTTGATTATTTTTGCCTAGTTTCTTCGTTGTATACACCAAGATGAAAAAAGCTTTGTAAAATATCTACAGTGGTCTAATGGTTTATAAGGGGAAATGAAAAAGAATATTGTTAAACTATAAATGTAAACCAGCCATAGATATGCAAATGTTCCTTAGTAACTTAATAGCAGCTCATATTTTAACCACCACATTCACTTTTCAAGATTTTTGCCTTTTGTTTTTACAGAGTTTCATACTTGGAAATCTACAATGAGTCTATGGTAGATTTGTTAGCAACACTGCCAGAAGCCATTAATCAGGAAAATGGTGGGTCAATGACAGTAGCTGAAAATCAATATGGAGTCTATGTTAAAGGATTGTCTTGTCATCTCACGCAGAATGAAGAAGAGGCTCTCAATTACTTGTTTGAGGTTAATATCTATCCTAAAAAGTATACTTTCATTTCTATCCATATTTTGTAGATGATTTGTTTGTACATTAATACTTAAGGGCATATGATACAGTTTTGATTCTGTATTTACAGTTTGATGAAAATTTCCATATAGGCTAGTTTTTGCCTGCTTAAATCAAATATGTAATAAAAAATATACCTTCATGTGCTACTTTTTGAGTTAAATGAGGTCGAAATTTTGTATATTTGCTCAAAATTCGGATTTGCGGCCGTATTTTCTCTTTCGAAAGAAAGCCAGAACTTTTTTGTTTTAAAAGATAAGGCCACACCAATCTGATTCCTTGTTCGACGGACCCGCCTGCACCTATTTTTTTCTAAACAGAATTTTTTTATTTTTTTTATATTCCCGCTTCCCGCATCCGGAAATGTAATCATGTCCATTTCCCACACCGTTTTTTTGTAAATATTATAAAAAGATATCAACATTTGTTTTTTAAAATCACAGTCTAACCTGTATATAACGATTTTAAACATAAAAGCACCCCACCACACTTTGTAAATATCTGTGAGAATATTTGTTTCAGCATCATGAAACCTATTTATCCAAAGCGGGAGTGCTCCGATATAAATTTGTAATGTTTGTTCAGAGGAAATACCTGTAAAGAACTAAAAATTGGTTACTTTCCCCCTTACTTATAAATATTCCCTATCAAAAAATGTTCGTTGTTAGAATATTAGTACAAAGAACTTCTGAAGGATTTGCCTTCAACTGCAATTATATTGTATGCTGGCGAAACAAAACTATCCATAGCCGCTGCATGTTTATGCACATGTCCTGATTGATTGAGGGGCCTGTCGTTCAGCAGTTATCGTTTGTTGATGTTGTTCATTGGTATTTTCCCGTTCGGATATATAAATTAGATCGTTGGTTTTCCTGTTCGAATTGTGTACGCTAATAATTTTGGGGTCCTTTATAGCCTGCTGTTTGGTCTGTATCAAAGCCCTGTGTAAAAGGCCGTACTTTGACTTGTGTTTGTTATTATCAGGTTGAGAACAACCCTACCTCAGACAAGGGGTCATTTTACTGATGTAGAAAAGAAAATAGAAATACCAAGGATTTGTAAAGTTCTTCTATACAAAACCTTTGAAAACTTAGAATTTTGTACTCAAAAAGAGGAGAGTTCCATTATATTTTAAACAACTTTTTCTAATAGAGGGGTCCATTTATTTTGAATAATATTAAACTGTTAAAGTAAATGTGTTAACATGGTTAAAGTCCAGGAATATTACAAAATTCTTGGACATGTTTTGACCATTTAATACCAGATAGATATGTAGTTCTTTGAGAAAATATGAGCCCTTTTGTACTAACAAATATATATTATAACTTATATTGATCCCTCATAAAACATGTTAAAGGGATATTTATAACATTAAGGGGTTGTCCCCAAACTGCATGATTATGACTTGGATGGAGAATTGTCTCATTGTCAGTCACACATACATAGACCAGATTTAATTATTTCTTGGTGAACAGGGAAAAAATACTTCAGAAATTAAAGAAATGTCAAAGTACAAGTGATAAATCAAGCTTTAATATTGTCAAAACCTACTATTTTATGTTTACAAAAAAAAATTATAATCCCTCGCCTTTACTTTTAAAGCTTCGCCTCAAAAATTTGCAAATTAAATATTTTTTATTAAAATTTTCAAATCGCTCGCTCGCCCCAAATTTTGGAGTCCAAAAATTCCGTAGAACAAGAAATTAAATTGGTGTGGCCTAAATACAAATTGTTTTTTGTTAGATAATTTTTAATTTTTGTATTTTATAAGTATCCTAAAAAATTATGCATTTTTTATTCAGAAATAACTCATATTTATCAAATGGTCATGAATTAAGAAAAAATCGTATTTTTTTGCTGTATATTTATCAAAATTAAAAAATTCCTCTATTTACAGTTTTATAAAATTTGGTCCACATATAATCTCCCTGCAAAATGAAACAAAATGTCGTTTTAAAAAATAGGGGTCCATGCACTCGTTTTCAAATTAAATCAGTTTGAATGATAAAAAATAGTCGAAAAATGCATCTTTTCCCGATATGTCATAGTTTGACGTTGCGAAAATAACATTTTACGTTAGCAACGTCATTACCTCCCCTGTAACTGTATCGTATGCCCTTAATTATTTGTTGAGCATCTTAGAAAAAAGTATATCTTTTATTTACATTCAGTATCATGCATGTATATTACCAAGAAGTTAAAAAAAATGAAAATGATTTTTTAGTTGAAATTAATGGATAGGATGATTTCCTAGTGTGAATAAAAGCTATAATTTCTCATGTGAAATAAATCTATTAATTTGACTTCTCAGATGTGCCTGAAAAACAAATATAGAATATTAATGTCTTAAAAAAAGATGTAGTTCCTAAATGCAATATATTTTATACTTTAAAATTTCAATTAAAAATTCTATGGTCAATGTGATAAAAAAAGCATTGACTAGTGAAAGAATCCAAATATTGAAACTCATGCACATTCATGAATTAATGTGTAGTTTGCTTGTTATGTTCTTTTCAATATTTGGATTTTTTATGAGTTAATTTGTCTACATTTAGTATTGCTAGAGGAGCAGAAATAATTTAACTTTACTATGTTTTCAGGGAGAAACTAACAGAGCTATTGCAGCCCATTCACTGAATGCACAGTCCTCTAGGTCTCACTGTATATTTACTCTGTATATTGAGGTAAGATATGTTTTAATCCACTCCACCCTTTTTTAGATACCTTAAAAACTGTTGGTATCTTTTCAATGTCATGATGCAGCTACTTTTGATAGGAGGGGATCTCCAGGTTACGTTTGAACAAAGTCTTGATATGCTTCATTCTGAGCTGTTTGTCGAAATCCTTGTAGCAGAAAATTATTTCAGGTCCTTTTTATATAATTTGTAATCTAAATTTGGGATATTGTAGCATTCAGCTTTACTAAGAACTTATCATGTTAAAATTATTTCAGAAATCTTTCTCGTTTTTCATGTTTTTCTGGTGTAAATCATTTGAAATTTGTGAAAATGCATGGAAAAGTATAAATTCTGATTTATCTTTTATGCAGAAACAGTTGAAAGAAATAAAATTATGTGTGTAGAGTGATTTCCCCTTCTTTTGGCTTGGTTTACAAATTTTATTTTAAATTGAATCAAACATCAATATTGATCATAAAAAACTCATGTTAAGCATCATTAAGTAATTATCTTAGAAATCTGTCAACTTTATTATCAATTATATAAAAGTGATAAAGAAAAAATTGTAAGCGACCTGTAAAATTGATACTTCATAAAGTGTTTAGATAAGAAGTATGATAGTTGTGTTATTCCATATCTTCATTACGACGGACAATTGTATACCATAATATATAGCAACTGCTAAGCGCATGATACGCCTATATATTAATCTTTGAAGGCTACTATGTAGCTAACTACTTTTTATGATTAAAGACTGGCCTGAATATTAAAATATCATAGGACTGTTGAGTTATAAACGTATCAATATACCAAAATCAACTTTAGTCGTAAAATTTTGTGAATCTAATCACATCGTCTAGCCTGCATATCAATAACATTACTAGCATTTTGTTTCAGTTTTACAATAGGAAAGAAACAAATAACTCTTTAGATGAAACAATTCTGAAAAACTTTGTGCACATCAATGTCTTGTTCCATTTTCTAAGCTGAGCTGAACATTGTTGATGTTGCATTAATACACTATCTAGATCTAATGTCTTAGACTAAGGTGTAAAAATTCAATATCTATCTATCTGTTTTTATACAGGCTTTAAATATGATATCTATATGACTGACTCTATTGGATATAATTTGATTATTTTTAACATAAAGGTATAACAAATGAATGAACTTGATGCCTTTTAATATATTACTGTCTTTGATGAGCTGCTTTTCTGAGGGACTGGATTTGTTTATAAAAAATGGAGAATAATGTGATAAAACAAAGAATATGGGTAAATATAAAATGCCTATATAACATTAAAGAATACAGAAATAAATATTCAACATTCAGGCATACTTTTCTTATCATTGTAGTTTGTTTATATAGCAGAAATTTGGAATTGTTTTTATTTTATGGATGTTTAACTTTTATTTACAGACAAGATCAAGAGTGCAGTCTAATGCTAGATATACAGTTTCTAAATTGAATTTTGTTGATTTGGCTGGATCTGAAAGATTGAGTAAAACCAAGGTTTGTTGAATTATCTCCCTTTAATATTGATTTTATCAAAATTAATTATGTGATTTATTAGAAATGAATGCTAAGCAGTTAATTATAATTTTTTGAGATTTATTGTATAATACTGTGGTCTTAGACATGTATGATAGAAAATGCCATTTTTAAATACTTTATCAGCAAGGATTCTGGAACAGTCAGTCTGATATTCCAGCTGATAAAATCAGTACTAACGTATAAAAGATAAAAAATGAAAAATAAAAAATGAAATTCTATTATAAAATTGCTCCATACTAAATGTTTAATTTTATTTACCAAGAGTTACATTTGAAATAGTTTTATGTATATTTTCTCTTGAAATAGTTGCAAACAAAAGGACCTTTATTTACCGAACTTTAAAAAAAAAAATGAAAAGTTTTAAATATTTATAAAATGAAAGAAAGAATAAGAAGTTTTCTTAAATTTTTGTTATTATATTTTTTACATGTTAATAAATAATTTTTATTTTTCAGTCTGATGGGAAAACACAACAAGAGGCAATGTACATTAATAAATCATTGACATTTTTGGAACAAGTCATTGTAGCATTGGCAGATAGGCGTAGAGAACATATTCCTTTCCGTCAGTCCAAATTAACACATTGTCTCAAAGATTCAATTGGTGGAAATTGTAATACACTCCTGATAGCTAACATATGGGGAGAAAAACAACAGTTAGAAGAATCAGTAAGTTGCTTGCTAAAGGAAACTAAACAATACATTTATCTTTTATGAATCCTCTTGATTATAACCTGAAAATTACATCCTTTCCCATGATCAACTTTTTTATATCGTGAGGGCCTGAAGACTCTCATCATGCATCATCATTTATGGATTTTGATTTGACATGGTCATACAAAACTTCTTTTAATTTATCAAGTTTCTACACATTACACATGCTAAAAACAAGTGTCAGGTGGTGTAGTTTAGATATTCTTTCAATTTAAAAACAATATAATTTATAGTTAAAATTGTCTTCTTCAAAGAATAAAACTTTGAAAGGATTTAAGAATACACTAAATACTGGACAGGACAACCAAAATAATAGACATACATAACTTAAAGTTAAATTAAATCACATAATAAAAGAAGCTCACAGAACAGCTACAAACAGGATGGCCACTAAATCCAGAAACGGAAAATTAAACAAAAGTTAATATTTAATCATTTTTCAGGTATCAACATTGCGTTTTGCAACCAGAATGATGTGTGTTGCTAGTGAACCATCTATGAATGAAATTATAGATCCTGTGGTAAGTGGATTTTTAAAGGAATTTTTTATACTTTAAATAAAATATTTTGGCATCAACTTTGGTGTATATTCATTTTAAGGGAGTTTACACATAAACTAATATTTTTGTATAGAAGGAACAGATTTATCTTAAAATGTAATTAGATATAGGAAGATGTGGTATGAGTGCCAATGAGACAACTCTCCATCCAAATAATGTTCTTATATTTCTTGTTATATTGCTCTTCTCCATTTTCTTTCTTCTAACAAGATACACTCATCATTGATACAAGATAAAATTTGTTATGCCAGACACAGGTATGCATAATTGTCTACAAAACACTCATTAGAGATGCTGGAATCGAAAAGTTTGTCGTCCCCGAGGGTATCACCAGCCCAGTAGTCACCACTTCGGTGTTGACATGAATATCAATAATGTGGTCATTTTTTTTTTTTATAAATTTCCTGTTAACAAAAGTTTAAATTTTTCGAAAAACTAAGGATTTTCTTATTCCAGGCATAGATTTCCTTAGCCGTATTTGGCACAACTTTTTGGAATTTTGGATCCTCAATGCTCTTCAACTTTGTAATTGTTTGGCTTTATAAATATTTTGATATGAGTGTCACTGATGAGTCTTATGTAGACGAAACGCGCGTCTGGCGTACTTAATTATAATCCTGGTACCTTTGATAACCAATTAAAAAGGCCAAAAAAAATATGAGGTTGAAGAGCATCAAGAACCAAAATTCTGAAAGGATTTTTTCAAACACATACATGTACAGCTGAGGCAATCTTTTCCTCAGTTATAAAAATACTTAGTTATCAAAATGTTTTATTGTTTTTTTAAGTCAATTTGAGAATTTTTTTTGGAAATTTGAACTCACCATTGAATAGTTTCATTTTTTATGAGAATTTATCATATTGCCCTATTTCAACACATGTAATACAAAGAGTAGTAATACAATGTAAAATAACTTTACATTTACAAAATATATGTTTTCAGGTACAATGCAAAAGGTTAGAAAAAGAAATCCAGCATTTAAAACATGAGTTAGCCATGCATGATACTTTGGTAAGTAGACACTAGGGTGCTAGAACTACATATTAAGTACCGTGCTTTTGATACTTGACTTTTTTTCTTATGATTTTAAAGATTTTTTCTGGATATTTTGTTTTGATTTCCTCAAGTTCTTCTTGAAAAGTTTCTGTTAAAATATCTAGAATTGTTTGAAAACCATTTAGAATTATTTGATCTGTAGGGTTTTAATGTGCCACCAAAACTTAGTTGTAATTAATTGATATAGAGATATTTACATAATAAAACACTTGGTACATAAAAGAAAAATAAGAAATTAAATCATAATTTGATTTTTAGAATACACTTGCAGATGATGAGAGAGTAAGAGTTCACTATGATGTAAAAAAAAATGTATCACATGAAAATGTCAATATCATTGAAGAAAATCACTTTAATGTTTTTTTTAGATGTGTATATTTTTTGTTGTCAATAAAATACAACAATGCATGCAAATGATGCAAGTATATGTCTTGTACTGTTCATACATCCATGCTTGAATCGAATCACAATTTATATGATCACTTGTGGACTTGACATTGGTCCCCAGTGGTGGATCCAGAGGGGGGGTTCCGGAGGTTGGAACCCCCCTTTTTTTGGCTGATCAATGCATTTGAATGGGGACATATAGTTGGAAACCCCCCCTTATCCTGGGTTGGGAACCCCCCTTTTTAAAATGGATAGATCTGTCCCTGGTCCCCGACTTGCAATTTACTTGATTGTATATTTAGTTGACATTGGATAGTATTAAAATTACTGATAGAGGAACCATCATTTAAGTTGTGAGGTGCAGAGTCTAATTTCTATTCCTGATTAATATTTTTATATGCCCCTGCTGTCACAAGCCTCAGACCAACTTGAATTTGAGAGGTGTCACATTTACAGTTCTTAGTTATGTCCCTTTAAAACATTATTGACATATTTTCCATTTATTTTCAAATAGGGCTTTGAACAATAAAAAAAACCAACTGTTCTGTGTTTTACTTGTGCATAGTTGGAAAATAGACCTAACTTAATTCAGTCGTCAGTCAAATTATATTTTTTTCTGTCAAAAATAAGCCATTGCTTTTTCTGTTTTCTCTTTTCGGCAACAGTCATGCACCTTTGCAATTAGCATGTTTTGTTTCCAGCTTGACATACAAATTGACCACATTATTGTATTTGGCATTTAAATAAGAAATGTTTTGAAATGTCATTCTGCATGATTATTGTTCAGTCAGTCAGTCACATGAATTTTATTTTGATTCACATATTTTCCTGAATAAGTAACAGGTTTAAGTTTTTTGTATTGCAAACACAATTTGTGAAACTATATTAATCATTTTTCAGGTTAAAACTTAAAAATGAATTCATTCCTATTAATTAACACTTGCCAGCACAAAAGTATAAATAAGAAAGTTTTACAATTTTTTTTTATTATAAAAACTTCCAACAGGATATGTTTCATGAAAAATGAAAAATAACATTGCAATAGATTTTCAGAAATTGTTGTTGCAGTAATTAATCTTTTAAATTTTTTCATTATTTAACATGATACAAATAAAAGTATGCACAAATTCTGAATTTGCAGGTTTTCAGAAAAATACGTTTTTTTTTATGATAAGGTAGAGATCTTGTACCATATTCTGAGTAATTTAATCACAAATAATTGAAATAATAATTAATGAATACTTTATGGAATTCTGAAACATGAATAATGTATAATTAATCTATTTTTTAGACAAACAGAAGCCACATTACTTATGATTCTTTATCAGAACAGCAGAGATATGAAATCAGACAACAAGTTAGAAGATATTTGGAAGGACATTTAGATGAAATAGACGTGAGTTTTTTCTCTTTATGCTTTTTAAATATGTAAATATATGTTGCCTTTAAAAAATATTGTTTTCTGTGTTTGTGTTTGAGATTCAGAAGTAGAAGCTATTTCGACATGATTTTTGAAGAAGAAAGCCATGAAGGGAAGACAAAGAAATCCTATATTCTGTTTGGGTATTAATAGCACTGAAATCAACAAAAGCAAGAGAGACATAAATGTTTTGTTGATCACATTAAGAATTGCCTTTTTGTGTGGAAAAAAGAAAAAAATATTTTGAAATGAATAAAATATTCCTTCAAAGAGGTGACAGAGTAACATGAAATTAATTCGTTAATTACCTAAAAAGTTTTAATGCAACTCATTTTAAAAAAAGATGAAGGACATTAATATTATGAAAAATAGATTTTTTTTCATTGTTCTTGAAATTATTTAGAAAGTTATGTGCCTAATTACCCAAAGAGTCCTATTTCAAGACCAGGGAACCTGTAACAACTTTTTGGCAGAATTTAAGATTCAACACTGAAATGGATTGTTGTTAAGGTGGTACCCAACACTTTCACAAAAATTAATTTGGCTCGTTTAATTTTCATAAAATTTTGTCAAAGTATTTACTTTGACCCTTTAACAAAAATATTAAAAAATTTTCAACCGTTTTGTCAGAAAAATTACACTGGTTATATAGCAATTTGACAAACACCAATTTTGATCATTGAGAATCTTAATATTCCTTTTACAACACAACGTAATTAAAACGTTTAGCTGACTTTAAAGAGTTATCTCCCTGTAGTGTTAGGTACCACCTTAAGGCGGTCTTCTGTATAAGGATTTTTGTCGAGCCTTCGACTTTAGTCGAAAAAGCGAGACTAAGCGATCCTACATTCCGGCGTCGTCGGCGGCGTCAACAAATATTCACTCTGTGGTTAAAGTTTTTGAAATTTTAATAACTTTCTTAAACTATACTGGATTTCTACCAAACTTTGACAGAAGCTTGTTTATGATCATAAGGTAGTATCCAAAAGTAAATTTTGTAAAAATAAAATTCCATTTTTTCCGTATTTTACTATAAATGGACTTAGTTTTTTCTGCGAGGAAACAAAACATTCACTCTGTAGTTAAAGTTTTTAGAATTTTAATAACTTTCTCAAACTATCCTGGGTTTGTACTAAACTTGCACAGAAGCTTGTTTATGATCATAAGATAATATCTAGAAGTAAATTTTGAAAAAATAAAATTCCATTTTTTCCATATTTTACTTATAAATGGACTTAGTTTTTTCTGCGGAGAAACATTACATTCACTCTGTGGTTAAAGTTTTTAGAACTTTCTTAAACTATCCTGGGTTTGTACCAAATTTGGACAGAAGCTTGTTTATGATCATAAGATAGTATCCAGAAGTAAATTTTGTAAATAAATAAATCCATTTTTTCCATATTTTACTTTTAAATGGACTTAGTTTTTCTCCAGGGAACCATTACATTCACTCTGTGGTTAAAGTTTTAAAAATTTTAATAACTTTCTTAAACTATCCTGGGTTTGTACCAAACTTGGACAGAAGCTTATTTATGATCATAATATTGTATCCAGAAGTAAAGTTTGTAAAAAGATTACTCAGTTTTTTCTGTAATTTACTTTTAAATGGACTTAGATTTTCTTGCAATCATAAAATAGTACATGTAACAAGAGGAATATTTTTATTGATTTTTTCCCTCATTGTTGTTGAGTCTGCAATTTACAGCAAAAATAGGCGAGACACTGGGTTCCGCGGAACCCTTACAAATTTTTGATATGTGATAACTATAGACTTGAGGACCATCTGTTAGACTACCATAATGGGATTGTATTTTACTGTCTATGTGCATTTATTTTATTCTAGTCAAAGTTTCATAATACATTATTATTTAAATGTTTTATTAACTTTTTAGGACTGATGAAGTTAAGACATAGTTAAAAGTTAGAATTTCACAACATAAGTTTAATTTCAATTCATTTTCTTTTGTAGATAATCAATTTAAGACAGGTGCAAGGAGTGTTTGATTCATTTAAAGATATTTATGTGTAAGTTATGTTAAATTTGAATCCAGAAAGTTTCAAATTTTTTAGTTTAAAACAATTTGTTTAATATAGCATTGATAAATCAAAACTGCATTTAATGAATGTGTTTGATGATATACTGGCTACAGTTCTATTTGGTTGTGACATAAAAAATAAACTGAAGTTATTTCAATATTCCCAGGACATAAATGTACAGACATCAAAAACATCTTTTTCTATACTAAAACTAAACTGTTAAAACTGCAATTATGTGATGAACAGCTTTACTGTTTCGTGGTATTTTAAAAATTAATAAATTTTTGAAATACATATCACCTTTGTATGTAAGCATGAAAAAAAGCTCTCTCTAGAAGATATTTTACTGTAATCTTTGAAAATATGAATTTAGTGATCTTCGATCATAATCTTTAAAAAATCATCTTTTACGGAAAATGTCAAATGTACACAGAAATTTTAGCAAATTTGTTTCTTTTATCAAGTGACTGAAAAAATTTAATCAGTTAATATAAGAACTTTGATTTCTAATTAACCTTTTGTTAAAGAGTACATTTTTCTTCCATGTATAAAACTCTTTAATTATAACTAAATAGATCTAAGTTTTTCTTGTTGATGTTCTCATTATATCGGAGTTTTACTTTAAAGCTTTTGTTAAACATAATTATTTATATTATAACAGACAAATGGAGAAAGATGTTGAGGAACGGTTACGTCAGAAATTTACATTAATTGACAGAACAGACCCAGCAGCTATTGCAGCAGCTCAACAGGTTAGTTTTGTATGGTTTATATTATTGCCAAAGATGCTGAACAACTCATTGTTTAAGAACTATGAGTAATTTCATTGTTTGTACCCAAAATTGAAAAATTGAAAATTATGGTTTTTTAATGTATGCTTTTAAATCTTTACCCAGAATTTAATGCATCAGATTCTGAAACAGCAAATAAGAATGATGTCAGATCTAGATGAAATAAATTTTATGAGGAGGCCACCATTTTGTTTACTCCTTTGCTCAATCCTTTCATTTTAATTTTTAATCTGTAGGTAATTTTTGTTGTGGTTTGAAAAATTTCAAACTTACATGTACCATTAAATTTCAAATAAACTCCCAGCAATTCTTTCATATGGAAAAAAAATTGGTGAAAAATATTAAATTTATCAAATGACTTAATTACAGTATTGCATTAGCATATTTAGAAATAAGTTGATAACCTGAGACTTTGTACTTATTTGTTGAAATGCTTTTCTCTATAATATCTGTTGCTTTTATCTATTTCAATAGTCTGGTCTGCCAGTCACAGATGATGGTCTTTTGGTTGGAGAGACCGATGGGGTAGGCTTTGGAGTAGGAATGGCTCCTAAATCAGCTAAAGCAGACCCATCGTCTGTAGTACAACTAAAGAGGAAAGAAAAGGAAAAAGAGACAAAGAAAGGAAAATTATCCAGACAAGATACAAAAAGGTTTGTATAGTTATCATACAAAAAGCAGATTGGCAAAGGTGTAATGTAATGTAAATTTAGAAATTTGTGCATGCATATTGTACAGAATAGATTTTAAAAGAAAAAAAATCATTGTTAAAAAGCCATTTCGTAATTTGTATTTGTATTTTTATTTTTATCACCACTTATATAGAAGGATATATTGCAGTTTGTATGAACTGGAAAATTCCTGTTTCATCCTCCACCCTTGAAATTCTTTAACTCGATCACTTTTTAAACTTTTTGTTTACATGTCATAATTGGCCGTTTCAGAATCTAAAAAATCATGGGTAATTTCATTGTTCGTACCCAAAAATAAAAATAATGCCATGTCATTGGTTAAATTTCCATTGTTCATGACATTTTTTACCAATCAGGACATTTTGGTGTACACTTTTGAAAATATTACCTAGGATGCATTAGATTCTGAAACAGCAAATATAGTACCTTAATTTGACTGGGGCAAATATTCATATCTGAACATCCTGCTCAACTAAATTTCAGTATTCTGGGTGTTTTTTTTCATTTAACTGAATCACTTAACACTAGTATAGACAGAAAACAGTCACAATTTGTGAAATATATTTTAATCATTAACCATTTAAAAAAAAACATTTACATGTTTTCATTCCTGTGAACTCTTGTCTATAATTATGTAAATTTTGTTTTACAGTCCAACTGGGGGTAAGAGTGTTAGTAGTCCTTCACACAGTGCTAAAGGAGAGAGGGAGGTGAAGTCACCACACCCATCAGTGGACAGAACCAGGGAGGAAGATGCTGCAACACCAGCAAGTTCATTGGGAGGTCCCAAAACAGACAGAACAGCCAGGGCTAGGTAAGAGATAGTTTATCATGCCTAACTGTTACCTTTAATCTCAACATTTGAACAAATACTACCCAGAATGCTTCAGATTTTGAAATGGTGAATTCATTGTAGCATGCTAAATTTGACTGTTCATCAGTAGGTGTAAATTTTTTTCAATGATAGAACAAAATTGCCACAATAAATTCCGCCAATTTAAAAATGCAAAGGTATTGATAAAAGTTTGGAATTTGCCAAAATAATAACTGACAAAATATTTTGTATACCTTATTCAATAAAAATCGCAAAATATTATACCAGAGTCTGTTTCTTTGTGAGATTACATCTATTGGCAAGTACAAAGTAAGGGTAGACTAATTGAAAGTGCAGATTATTTATTTAAAAAAACTCAAAAAATATGAATAAGAATATCTTGACAAAAAAAATGTTCATACATGATCAGTTCATTTCTAATATGAAATTGATGCACTACGAAAAAAAAACATAATCAATTGATGTATTTTTTATTTCAGTGCACCACCATATAATCACATGATTTAATTTACATGATTCATTTTTTATTTCAGTACACCACCAAGTAGAACTACAGCTTTTGACATATTCAAGTCAGAGAAAGGAACAGAGTTGAACAGAATCTTAGTGGAAAATAAGGACATTTTAGCATCAAATAAGAAAACATATACTGACCTAGCACGAGGAATAAATCACAACAAAATAGAGATAGATCAATGCAGAATGAAATTAGAAAAATTAAAAGAGGAGAGAGAATCTAATGGTATGCTTTTTCTTTTCATTTTTATTATTTTTGGTTGAATTGATGCTCTTTGTCTTAAACTAGATTACCCCCAGAGTGTGTTAAACTAGATTTCCACCTGAGTGTGTTAAACTCTATGGTTGGACATCGGAATACAATTATTTATATAAACAATCACATTAATGACTTAAATATCAAGGAGTCAATTTCCAGGTGACTCTAAATATAAGTTCTTAATGTATAAAAAAACTTTACTTTTGTTCTAACAGTAGACAGATGAAAGGTTAAGCTAGCTATAAAACCAGGTTTAACCAACCATGATTTTCTACATATTAACAAAATGCTTGCACTAAGTCAGAAATATGAAAGTAACTATCCATTCATTTGATGTGTTTGAACTTTTGGTATTGCCATTTGACTTAGAACTTTCTGTTTTGAATTCAATAACTCAATATTTTTGTTTTTTTACTTTTAAGATAGTAAGAAATCATTTAGGAGCATTTACAAATTTTGAAAAAAAAAACACTATAGTTATATTATATCTAAAATTCTATTTATAGGCACACAATATAATGAAGAGGGAGATATAATTATAAGTGAAGAAGAATTCATGGAAGTAAAGAGATTGAAAGAACTGAAATCTAAATATAAAACAGATTATGACAACCTGAAAAATCTTAAAGCAAAGGTTCAGTACTGCCAACGACTGGTCGACAACTGTAGGCAAAAACTTATACAAGGCAAGTACATTTTAGAATTTGGGAGTTTGATATTTTTGTTATTTTTTACTTAAAAAATTTATTACAAGCTTAAGTAGGTCAATATGACTAAATTTGTCTGACTACTTTTAAGATGTATTGCCTTCAAGTCAACAACTTAGCAACTTCATTTCAAGAAAATGCATCTGTTTACAAAACAATACTGTAAATTCAAAACTTTTTGATATGTGTTTGTAAGATGAAAAGAAAAAAAATCACATTTTTTCATAATATTATTTTTTTCGATGCAGCATTTCATAGTAACACATGTTATTTTTTATTTCCTCCAACTGTAGAATTCGACAAATGGTATTCAGAAAGCTTTTTGAGCCAGACAGAGGATGGCACCACAACAACAAGTATGGCTGCTGGCCATGGTATCAGACCTGGTGTGTTACCTCCCTTTAATCCTAACACAGTGGTAAGTTGAAACTGTTACCTCCCTTTAACGTTTTGGATTTCATTGGTACAGGGGATTCATAAGTTAAAATGTTTAACAAATTACAAATTTTCTATAGGAATGAAAGCAGACTTTAGCAGAACCAGGAAACTAAATATCAAAGGAATTGCAAGTTTTCCTCTATGGAAACAAAACTATCTAATGAAAATTGGCACCCATGAAAGTTTTATCCACTGCAAATAGGGAAAACATTGCTTGAGTGTTAATTTGTGTTTGTATTTATGTTACAGCCTGAAGATGAACAAGAAAAGTTTGACAGATTACAGATGGAACTGTTGATGAACAATCCTGATTCAGCTGCCTTCTTTAATGCTCAACACAGAACACAGAGAAGGGTAAGTATTTCTATAATCACTCTAACACAGTAGATGGGCTACATTTTTTCCTGGTTTGAAAGCGTTTCCATCCTTTCCATACGAGATTAAAAGTTCAGAAAATGGTTTGAATTTTTATACCAAGCCTTAGACAGTAGAAGAGGTATATTTTTTCTTTTTGTGGTTGGTGAGTCAGTCCATCCATTTATCCAATCTGTATCAGGTTAAAATCTACAGAAGTATTGGTATTTATACCCAGTCTAAGAAAATAGAGAAGCTGTCTATTAGTCCATCCATCAATCCATCCATCTGTTTTCTGATAAGTTTAGTAAAGTTTTTTTTTAATCTAGATTTGAGTCACATCAACTTGGATATGGTACACATTATGAAGTGAACTGCTTAAAATACTTGTCAAGTTAGGTTTGATATTACTGAACCCTGGAAATGTAATATTGGGAGCAGTCATGGTGTCTTGTTAACAGTTATTCTTGTTTAAATTTTTATGAATAGATGGTTGTTTTCTGGGTTCTGTGTTGCTAATTTGTTTGGATAGATTTTTGTGAATTTAACAAAAGATTGTTTTTAAAAAAACTTTGTCAGTTATAATTCAAAATCCAACCTTGCCTAATTAATGAAACTAAATGTCCTTTTATTTTTACAGAAAACATATGAAGCAGCCATGATGCAGCCACAACCATCTTACAGACGGTCACCAGGAACACCTACAATTTCAATCAGGAATCGTCCTCCAAACATGTTACAAATTAGTCAGTGAACAATATGTAACAGACTTTTTGATTGGATGATAGACTGATAGTGTCGTCTGCTGAAAACAATCATTTGCATATTTTAAATATCATTATATGTATACTTTCTAGTGATTTTACCAACATTGCTAAAAGAAAGAAAAGATGTCAAAATGCAAAAAAAATTGTGCAAATTTTTCAAAATGTAGACATGTATGAATGTTTTACATGACTGCAAAGTTTTATGTAAGGAGAAGAATTATTTTAAATTTATTGTACAAAGTTAATCTCAAAATGGAGTTTCTGCTACAAAAAAAGTGTAGAAAAGCGTTACTTTGTTTTGAAATATACGGTTCTGACATAGCTTTGCAGTATTTATATAAATTTTGTATTGATGTGTGACATAAGAAAAATCACATTCATTCATGTCAATAGAATTTAGTTGCACAAAGTTTTGCAACATTAAATAAATATTTCTGTTAATATTTAAAAAAAAAATGAAAGCCTTGAGTTTAAATGGTAGTATAAATTGATGTTGTAATGTTCTTGGTTTCTGAAAGGAAGATAATCTGTTTGTATTAGGTAACTGTTTTATTTCATTTAAGGTCATATTTTTAATGGCTTATAGGATAACTCATTTTACAATTATACTTTTAGAAATTTTCCATAAGAATTTTATTCTTAACCAAATTTAATATGTATATGTGTCTGGCGTATTAAATCATCAGGCTGGTATTTATAGAATTTTTATTTCTGGCTGATATCCTATCAGGAAGGAAGAATAAGGAGCATGTTTAATAATATTTTTTTTTTATTAATCAAGATTTTCATGAAAGGAATACAGTGCTATGGGAAAAGTCATTTCACAAGATTAATTCAAAGTCCAAAAAATGACATAGATTTCAAAGATATGGCTGTGATAAGCTGCTTTTATTTATTTTTTCATTTTAGAAAACATTCTTAGTTTTGAAGATTATCTTGTTTTATTCAATTTTCTGTGTGAACGTGATTTAGAATTGATTTGAAAAAAGAAACTTGTATCTGAACTAATGTGGAAATTTAAAAATATATATTTTCTTTTCTCTGAAGTCAGCTTTAATTTACTTTTAATCTGATTATTTTTATAACTAGTGTGGACTGTCCTTATGGTCTCAGATGATCTGAGATTTAACTGTTATACTGATGTATTTTTTTTAGTAAGCTATGCTTATTGATGTTGTAAGCTGGCACATTATTGATAAAAATGTCAAAGTTGGTCTGTATATTAATTGAAAATATCACAAATATAGATTCTATCATTTCACAAACTTCTTATTTACAACAAGGTAAAATTATGTTTATTTATTTTATATACATGTATGTATATTTCTTGTTGATGATGGACACAGTATTTTGTGGTTGTGATAAATTTATGGAGGTTTATGTCCAGAAAACTATTTTAGTTTATAAATAAATTATTAATATATTTACTTTGTTATATATCAGCCCACAGAATAATTATGTTTATTTTGACAACAGATATGTTTCAACTGTTGTTAACATAGTCCTATTCTCCTCGGTTATGATATCACAGAATGAGAATTTTCACCGAAGTTAAACTTTCCATGACCATCACAATTGGTTACACTAGTGGAGAAGGATTTATTTATTCCAGAGAACCTGAGATTAACCCCCAATTTGTGATGGGGTTAGTGTTTCTTAGTACTTTTCTATTATTTTTTGTCTTTTATATTTTGCCATGGCATTGTCAGCTTCTCTTCAACATATGAGTGTGTACCTTTGGTATCATTTACATCTTCTTTATCTTTACAAATATCGACTCTCAATACTATTATAGACAACTTGTTTGACAAAAGAAACAATGAGCACAGAAATTGTTGTTTCTCTTCGTAAAATTTCTATGTTCCATTTTGCCAAACTTATATAAACCTGACTGGTAAAATATTATAAGTGCTTCATTTTCAAAAATATGGTCCTTTACTCAGCTGCAATTCTCCTTCCAAAGGGCCACGAAAACTAATAAAAGTTTTGATGTTCTATAGATACCTGTTAGAAAGGAAAGTATATGTCTTTAAAAAAAAAAAACTCTTTTTGGATATTTTTTTTTTTACTCTTTATCAGGCTTTTAAATTATTGAGTATACCGCATTGGTTGTGAGTGCAAAATTTTAAGTGGTTTTGGTACTGTTTCCTATAACAGTTTGCATTATAATATACAAACAATAGAACTCAGTCATAAATCACTTGTGTTTTTACATTGAGCGGTAATTGGAGTAATGGAACTTGGTTAAGATCCTAGCTTTCATTTTATGTATGGACTTGACATATATATATATGTCTATGAACTTCATTCACAATAACCAGTTGAAATTCATTCTTTGAGTTCCACAAAAAAATACACAACTTGCAGAAGGTAGATCAGTTTGAGATAACAGCATTAACTCTTTGTAAACAGCTTCAAAGCTCAGACGTAGAAGAGCTAGATAATCTATATATAATATACAAATACTTGATCTAAATGTCTTTATGGTATATAACAGTTGTCCTTAAACTCAATTTTATAGTTCAATGACTAGTAAAAGTTATTCTGTTTTTTAAAGCTTGATATGTCAGTTATTATGAGAAACATGTTATCTTTATTTGTACTAACCATATTCGTTTGGTGGACATGTTTCTTCTGAAATTGTCCATCTGGTTTGACCCCATGTCAATTGATCATTGATTATCGCAATGAAGAACGTTTTTCATAGAACAGTAGGTCTGTAGGTGATTGGTCAACTAATTTGATGTATTTTGAGTGATATTAGAAGTTGCATGGACATAACACATGCAGGTGTAATTGCTTTTATCCGTTTGAAAAAAACCGCTCATTTGACTTTCATCTACATTGTTTGGTTCATAGGTCTGTTGGATACCATGCGTGAATCTTACGTGCCCCATTGTCATGGTTCATTGGTAAACAATGTGTTTTAATGTTTAGAAATCGTTTTGTTTTTAGATAATGATGACTTCTTTTAAAATGAGTTTTTCTTTTGTGTATACTGTGTGTTTGTTTGTTCTACACCGGCTAGAGATAAAGGGGGTTGATTGACATATCACAAAACATGTTTTAACACCAAAACATGTTTTGTACCTGTCCTATGTCATGTTGTCAGGAGCCTATATTATTTCTTAGCCTAAAGCTTGTATGTTTTTTTATATAAGTTCATTCGTGTGTTTGGAGTGTAGTTTGAAGTCCATTATCACTGAATTAGTACACATTTTTATTTTGGAGCCAGCTGTGGCCCACCTCCGGTTTCGGGATTTACAAGCTGCATCGAAGAACCAATCGTGGCTTTCAGTTGTTGTCTGATCTTGATCGGGTTGGTGTTTTTTCATTGTAAAACATTGTAATGTTGTAACGTGGTTCGTAATTCATTTGTCTTATCGTTAAGAAAATTAGATGTTTGTGGCTGATATTTGATTGCTTTTGGTAATTATTATTCACAAATAAAAAAAGCTCTGATTCCTCGGCTGGCTTTGGCTAAGCATACTGTCATTTTTGGCGTATTAAAGCTTGTTTTTTAAGATTTTTTTAAAAATTCAAATAGTTTTACACCAAACATCGCCAAAGAGACATTCGTTGGCCAAATGTGGCAGTGCATCTCTGTTTGGGAGGATTCAATGATTGACATATGGCATGCACATAGTTTAGAGTTCAATACTTTTAAATGTTTTGTGTTTCATTGTTGTACAGGTACTGTTAAATTGACACATTCACTATCATCTTTTATTCAGATGTCTATATAGGCCTTCGTAAAACACATTCAGTCAAAAGAAAATAGAAAAATAGGCAATACAATCAGCACTATTGATGACCAAATTGTACTAGTGTTTGGAGCCAGAACCTCAAACTATGTCTGCGAGGGTTGCAACTTTTATTGAATATTGTTCTTGATACTGTTTTGTTGATTACTTAATTTTCAGTTACTTATATTTCATGAATGTTAAGGCCGAGAACAAAGTAGCAACATATAATAGGAAAGTCCTATAATAGGAGGTCTCATGGGATGAGGATTGTTAAATTTGAAATGCCGATGGAAAATGTGGTGTATTGTAATTGAATAAAACAGAAGTTCATGTATAACATGAGGACACATACAGACCCTGTTCAAACGTGGCTCTAAATCTATACATCCCGCACAACCAAACAATTGCCCTTCTGAACTAGCATTAGATGCTGGATGAGAGAAGACAAAGCAATAACCATATATCTATACTCCAGTCACAACCGAGTTCCAACTTTTTTTGACGTTACAATATCGGCTATTTACAATGTTTGTACCAATGTTTTTTTCGAAATAGTTTCGACAGAAGCTTTCTATACTTTGGTTTGCATGATAGTGATGAAGAATATGGGTATTTTTTAATTGTCAAAATTTAAATTTGTCCGTTTTGTCACCATTAAACTCATAAGAAACGCCTGATTGAAAACAGCTGGAAAATCAAAGTAAATTCGATATTCTGAAGTTTCTTAATAACAATATAATTTGTAAACATCCCAGTGATAGTTCTTCTACAGACAACTGCAACTTCGAAAACGTTTTAATTGCAGATGTCTCCCAATTATTGATCTATAAAAAAATAATAAAGACATAAGATCAAGTATTGTCCTTCAAATAGCAATTTATTTTGTTTCCACATAGGATATACATATTTTAATTCACGGCAAATGTGAAACTGAGAAAAAAAACCTGTACAATCATGGTGAACATTTTATTGACTGTTTTAAATATAATACTAGGACATCATACAAAAGTCTTCATCAATAAAAAAAAAATGACTGATTAATTATTTTGCTGCGTCACTTATTTGTCTAGGGGATGTATTGTCAATCAAAAACACAAGTTCATTATATGCCTTTTTCATTTCATCGTTTTTTCCTCCAAGTTTTATCAGTTGATCCGACTTTATTAATGCTTTTGCAAATGTCAAATACCAAGTTTGATCTCCTTCTTCATCATTCAAAAGTTCAAACGCTTTTTCAATAAGCATATAGTAAAGACCTAAATATACACTATTTGCTGTTTTATGATTTTTTTCTTCAACAATTGTTTTAAGTACTTTTAAGGCAGATTCGGTATCAAGTGAGTTTCCATGTTTATATACATATAAAAATTTAAGAAAAAAGAACATGCATTCCGAGTTTAGTCCTCCAAAATTTACAAGTTCAGGAAAATCTGTAGATAGAAATTTATATCTTTCCGAAAGTTCTAGATATAACACTCGTGAAATTTCGTATTTTGTCGTTTGTATAAATGACCTACTATATACCATTTTCTCTAACTTCGACAGGTCTCTGAACGATTGAATATTTGCCTCGTCATGTACGACGCGCTTTTTAAAAGAAAATATGTTTGATGCAAATTCTAATAGACATAACATTTCCTCATACTTCCGTGTACAGTAAAAAAATGCTGCAAGAAGTAACCATCCAGACACAGCATCGTGAAATGTGTTTATTAAAATGCGAGATAGACATTCTTTGTAACCAAGGTAGACTCGTTTGTTTGTATCATTTATATTATAAAGAGATAATATACCCATATTCTCTTTTAGAAACATCAAAATAAGAATGTTTCGTGCTGAATTTGGTAGATGTTTGTGCATGATTCGATAAATTATACATGTAGATAAATTGGTTTTTTTCAAATCCTTCCCCATACCCAAGATTAAATCGCCGAAAGTGTGAAGTGACAAAACTGCTTTGTCAAATTTACTCAAAGTATGAGTCTTTCTTCCAATGCATATTGATAGATTACGAAAATTGCTTAATGACGGAACCGACAACATTATGTTCCAATTTTTATCCATATTCATTTTGTCTAAAGTTGATGAGAGATATTCAAGAACATCATGGGAGAGTTTCCCATCAATCATGTTATGTTCTGGTGTGAAGTAGTTTGGGAAATAACCACATACTATCCAATAATTGAGACGGTGAATGCATAAAAGAAAACAGTGCAAAAGATTTTGAGGTACCCAGTTCAATTTTTCATCTTCTTCTAAAATCCAAAAAAAGCACAGTTTTCATAAAATAGGAGCATAATTTATTGTTAAGAATAATGTCAGTATTTAGTATTTCCTTCAACCAAATTTTCAATAAAGCATAGCAGAGCAATTGCGTATGATTTAAAGAATGTACCAAGAGTTTTTTCGGAAAGAGAAAAGGAAAATCGCCACTCAAAAGGATGACCCTCGCTGCACGATGACTTGTTTCCAACCGGAACTAATAAACATCCTTGAAAAATTATTTCGGAAATTATTTTCTGTGATGGCCATCCAGAGGGTCTAAACCTTAATAACCATCGCTTTGCTATCATTGGCCATAAATGACATTTTAAACAATTCGCCACGTCATGATTAAAAAGAACCGGATCTGAAGTACATGGTCCATGAATTTCGAAAATGTTGACATCGCTTACATCATAACCCCAACCAGTGTTTCTTGTTGGAAATAAGATTCCCATTATCAGTCAGTGTCGGATAAAATGGAAAGGATGATTTTTCTAATTTCTTCAATAATGCAAAACCTGGTGAAGCATTATCTGTGTCAAGCATTAAGAAGTCTTCATTGTCTTTAGGCGTAATCTCATAAACTTTCCATGATTTCCTGAGTACCATTATATCAATATCGCTCCCTGGAAGGTCCAAACCTTCAGCCTTGCTTCCACTACTTATAAATTCACGATGCATGTCAGTTAACATATCATCATGGAGTTTGAAATACAATCTTCTGTATCTGATAATGTTTTCAGTACCAACTACTTCTTCACACAGATATTTGTATAGTCTAACTGAGTCTGTCTCCAATTCGAATTGAGTTTGCATCATTGAATCCTTTAAAAAAGAAAAATTAAACTCTCTGATTGAGATACACGTTTTGGCAAAAAGTTAGGACATTTCAATTATAAAACGTCAAAAAATACGAAATACAAAAAAAAAAACGATGATGTTATATTTGAAGCATAAAGTTATCCTACTGCATCAGGTATTGGGAATTTTAGAAAATCCGAAATACATGCTGTGAATACAATACGTTATCAGTGTTATTCCATGTAGATAACTTCGTGCGTATGGTTGAATCCTTAAACTGTGGATTTATTATTATTCGTTGAGTACCAATTTTCGTAGGTTTTATGGGAACGGGTAAAAAACGAATTCAAATGTTGAACGAATTACAACTGCCTATACCAAGTCAGGAATATGACAGTTTTTATCTATTCGTTTGATGTGTTTTAGCTGTTGATTTTGTCATTTGATTAGGGACTTTCTGTTATTTCAGTTTTTCCTATAAGCTTTTGTGCAGCGATTGGAATAACCACGAAATCAAATTACTGTAAGATTTTCTCAATCCACGAAAATTGGTATCCACGAAAAATAAACGAATCTACAGTACTCGAAGAAGTATTTATTGATGTTGATTCATCATGCACATTTTTGAAAACTTAAGGGCAATGCATACAAAAGAGCAAATACCTGCATAATTTCATCTCTAGATATTTTCAAAATTATTCTTTTAAATAATTAAACATTTTCTCATAAAGAAAAACCAAAAGCCTTTAGACAAGTTTATAGTTACTGAACAAATGCAGTATTAATTGTTTGCTATTATAGTTAATTACAAACCTGAACTTCAAAACTAATCTATTTAGATTAATTTGAATATATGATTAAATTTTATCATCAAAACATTCGCTAGTTTCAAAAATGGCAGATTAATCTTTAAAACGTGACGCACTTTAAATAGATTTGTATAATATCATGTAAAATATGTGATGTATTCTGTTGCTAGCCTTGGTAAAGTACGATTACAGTACACATTATGCAAAGTATATAACCTTAGTGTGTACTAGCGTATGACTGGTTTTAAAATATGTTGAATGAAATATCACTACAGATCTAGGATCGAACTGATGAAAAAAAATATTTGTATTTTTAATAATGTAAAGTAGTTTTAAATACCACAACATACCTTGTCATATGGCTTATGGTTTATAATGTAGTACGACAGACCCTTTGTTTTATCTACAGACTACTCATCCGTGACGCTCGAATAAAAGCATTCAGTAAGCAAATATATTACGAGTTGAAGAGCTTGAAATATTAGTGCAGTGACAGAATAGGAAAAAGTCGATTATTAAAGGAGTTTAATTTCACTTCATGGTACACGGCTAAAAGTTGGCACAGTCCTAGAAAAATGATTTTACTTGAATTTAAGATTGGTCGTCAAAAAGTCGTATGGTGCAGTTTTTTTTATTTCAGCTTTTAGTCAGCAAATTTGACATCAAATGCAGATCATAAGTGGCATGCAGTTTGGCTTTTTATTCAAAAGCTGCCATCGCATATCTTTCCTTTTTGTTTCATTTAAACGTGAAACATAATGTTCTATGCATTAGGCAAAAAGGGTAATCCTCAAGGTGGCACGGTAGCATTTGCTTTCCAGAATTTAGGTTTCTCTTTTGTGTACCCTACTTAGGTAAATGTATCTAAATAGTGTGATTGGACAAAAAATACAGTATCAACTGAACATAATTTCCCACACTGAGTGATGAATCAGGTGTAGAAAAATATGAAATAACTTTACATACAGATGAAAATGAGTTTTTGAGAAAAATTTTTAATTTTGCATTCACTGCACCATAAAAGACCTAAAAGTACTAGTGGCCTTAGGATTTTAAAAATAGCAAAAAAAGTAAACGGTCATGATACATATTCAAATTCATTTCTGAATGGTAAAATGAAAGTACTTCAGTTGACTGTGAATGTAGATTTTTTTGCAGTCTTAGAAAGTGGTGAAAATTCTAAAAAGGCTATCATTATCCCTTATGGGCCAGGAAATACTACCGTGCAACCTTAAGGGAGATATATATTTTTACACTAAATCAATAAAGGAACTTTTTTTACCTATGCAATTTGTAAGTTTATCAATACAAAGTTTATTAAGGGCCACTATGATAAAAACAAGCCTTAAATTCCACCCCTGAGAGTAAAAACTGCTGATTCAGCAAATTTTGCCTGATCTGTAGGTAATAATGTAAAAATTTACCTAGAAAGTAGAAATTTATTATTTTATGTAACTTGCACTACATTTTTAATTATAAATGCTCGCTTTGACTTTTCGCAGTGTCTGACACATTTGCAACCACTGAAATTTAAGACGCGACATTCTTCGGTTGCATGTACATCCTATTATTTTCACTGAAATAAATAAATTGCATAATTTCTTTTTTTCAAGTACAGCTATACAAGTTTTCTTGAGGTTTAATTTGTAGTTCTGATGTAACATGACACCAGTTGGAGCTTTTGGGGAACTAGTAAGTGGTAAAGGGGTCCTTACTTATTCATTAAGCTCTCATACTGGTCTGAAATAGAGATAGAAATAGGGGTTTCTTTACATTGAATAGACCTTATTTTTGACAAAGAATGTATTTATGATGTTATATCATCAAGATTAAATGGTTTATTTATTTTCCATGCAAATACCATAAGATTTTCTGACAGTGAAAAGCACAATAAAGGCAAATTGATTATGTAAGGGGACATAATTTAACTTAATGCATACATGAGAAATAGACAAACAGTCAACTTAGAGATGTGTTCTAGTACATGTTTTGTCAAACAGATTTTGGAATAATAGTTAATTGCAATCTAAAGACTCTTGTTGTATTATTCTCATAATCTGGAAATGTTTAAAGTAATATAAGGCATGCTGTAAAATGTGGAATGGACTTTAATACCAGTTTTCATGATTTGGTGCTAAAACTGCTTCTTTCAGTCAGATTAACCATAAACAGAGTTGGCAATCCACTAATTCCTCCTGAATCACCATGTTTGACTTCTGTGTTGATTTGAAACATCATATATTTGGGTTTTGTTCACTCCTTAAGTAAAAATGGTAAGATGACAAAAAAGTGAAAATCTGCCAGATGGGGTAGGGATGTTATGTTTCATTTTTTTTGGGTAAGAAATGAGTGCAGACTAGTATTCTTTATTGTAATATGTTCCAAAATAAGAAGTCTATGCATCATAGGTGTCATGACTGGTTTCAACTTTGTTATGTCTTGGTTAAGGTGGCACGGTAGCATTTGCTTTCCAGAATTTAGGTTGCTCTTTTGTGTACCCTACTTAGGTAAATGTATCTAAACAGTGTGATTGGACAAAAAATACAGTATCAACTGAACATACTTTCCCACACTGAGTGAAGAATCAGGTGTAGAAAAATATGAAATAACTTTACATACAGATGAAAATGAATTTTTGAGAATTTGTTTTAATTTTGCATTCACTGCACCATAAAAGACCTAAAAGTACTAGTGGCCTTAGGATTTTAAAAATAGCAAAAAAAGTAAACGGTCATGATACATATTCAAATTCATTTCTGAATGGTAAAATGAAAGTACTTCAGTTAACTATGAATGTAGAATTTTTTGCAGTGTTAGAAAGTGGTGAAAATTCTAAAAAGGCTATCATTATCCCTTATGGGCCAGGAAATACTACCGTGCCACCTCAAAGCCTTTTGATGACAAATTATGAAGGTAAAAACTACTGTTAACGGGAAAATTTTGACCCGATTCCAACATCATACAACAAAGCGCTGATAAATGGATTATATCGTATCTACTATAAAGTAATAAAACTACAATTTTTCTTTTCATGTACATTTGTTTTTATGAGGTCATATTGTTTAAAACGATATTTTTTTTTAATTTAAAAAATCTCTTCTCATCAATCATTTACTTAAAAATATTCCGGATAGTTGTGTCCCGTCCATGATTGGGCTGGGACATAGTTTTCCTGTAATATTTGGACTTGATATTACTTGTTTTTGTTGATGTTTTATTGTTTCGTTGAATTATTTTGGTGTCCGTAATTCTTTTTTAAGGTTGTGTTATTTTGATTTTATTCATGTAAAATGCTAAATAAATTTTCCAATGGTTTATTTAAGAAATAGGGATCCGACAAAATCTCCAAAAGATAACAAAACTAGAAAGTCCGTTGAAACTTTGCGTTATCATTTCAAAGAAGCAAACATTCATTTTATTACCTTAAATAGTGTTATTTTATTGAATGCAGAAGTAGAATAATTGATTTATTTTTACAAACGTACAGTAAATTGAGGTATTTTGACACAGTTGATTGGTGTAATGATAAAATATGGCAATACACCCAAGATTGCGCATACAATTGTATCTTTAATTCATAGATGTACATCTATCATCGGGTTCATCTATTCGCTTGAAAATTGTATATAATAAAAATGGATACGAATGATGCATACGTCTACATGACATAGTGATATCTACAGTTCGCAATGCAATTTGAAATGCAGAACCTTTTAAGACCTAAAGTAAACCTTTTTGCTTAGTTCTATGATTTCAAAATTCAGATATATTGAAGATTACCTTTCTCTCTTTTACTTACATTTTAGTCAGTTAGTACTTACATTTCCCAGTTAGCTTGTGATAAAGGATACTACAGAAATTAGAATGTTCGTTTCATATCTTGGCCTTTTTTCTTTGATATTGAGACGGATTGACGACTGCAAACAAAAATCTATGAAAAACTTTAGAGGGCGAGTTTATCTTTCCAAATGTCAATTCCCCAGCTAAATGTAGGTCTCAATGTACTACACTCCTCTGCGCCATTGTATAATGTGCACATATCTCAAATTATACCCTATGCTGGTGCTTGTTGAGTCAATACAGTCTTCTTAGACAGGGGTGTACCCCTAACTACTTAAAACATGCCGCAAAATTTTAAGGGATATTTAAACATATTGGTCGACGATAATATCAAAACGGCATGGTAAAATTAAGAGAACGACGTAAATGACAAACAAAATTCTGCAAAACTCTACATAGAAAACCAAAGATTAACACGAAACATACTAAAAACAAGGTTATCTCGTGTGCCCCCGGAGAGTTTAGAAGATTCTAGCTGTTTCAATTGTAACACATGAGTGTCGAACGTGGAAATTTAATTTTGGTGTCATGACCTTAATTATGAAGAACTTGCGACTGAAATAGACAAAAAATAGGTTTTTATATTACCGTATCACGAATAATGATACATTTAAGCTCTGTCGTGGCCCAACTAACTAGCATGTCTTTTTGCGGTTTACATTTTTTTAGAGATACTAAGTGTCAGATCAGATCTGAAAATTTGCAATTAATTTGTGTTCCATTTCTGTTTGTAATATAATGATACTTTTGATTCGCATGCCACGGGTAACATCTTGTTGACACAACCAAACTGAACTATTTTTTGTTTTTCCTGGAATTCTCCTAGCTTTGTTTTAAACATAACCACCGGTAACTTACGTACTGTTGCCTGTGTTTCCTTGAGACATACAGACAAAATGGCAGCCGGCTCAAGTCAAGAAACCAAAGTCACGGCTATCAAAGGTTGTGATATGTGTACTATTGTTTGTCTGTGTGTTTTTTTTCTTTTTTTTTGCCATGGCGTTGTCAGCTTATTTCGACTAATGACTTATAATGTCCCTTTGGTATCTCATTCTCTAAAACAGAACATTTAAGTAAATGTTGTTTTATGCTTATTTGTCATATAGCCACTATAAACCTTTACTAGGAGTCAAACTGTTGTATTCTAAATTACAAGATCATTCACAGAAGAAAGTTTTTTTTACCATCAGCAGTGTGATATAAATGTTATCCCTAGTTCAGATATCAAATCACTTATACAGACCAGAATGTAGGGCATAACGACCACGACAATCGGAAACATTGCACAAACTACAGTCATGTGATCATAGCTAGTGTATACTGTCGATGCGGATCACAGATGGTTTTTTTTCTTGGGTTTTGTTTACAGATATTTTGAGTTTCAAGCAGCAGGACAAGACGTTTCTTTAAATACAGGGTTCTTTTGACATTTTTCCTAGAGGTGCACTGATATTTCAATTGTTTTATGTCCCCATAAAATAGATTGACATGGTCAAAGTGTATTTAGCAATGACGATGATGTCCAATGGTGATGGATAAAATCTCGCTATATGTGGTACACAAACATTTGACCACCACTCTATTGCAAGGCACAACACGTTAAATTGTTTAACATTGATATTCGCAATATCATTAGAGGATTCGTGGCTTAAGAATTTTATCGTGTTCTTTAAACACTACGGACCAATACTGACATTCGAGATTTGCTAAAACTTCCACTTGCGAACATACGTATTCCAGCCAATGGTCAGAACGGCGTAATAATGTCCCTACATTACAAAAGTCATTTGAGGTCTGAATTACTGATTAAAGTTAGATATATTTAGTGCTATGTCAATATATCCCGCATAAAAAAAATATGATTTTGCGTCACTTAGTTTGGGATTGAATAACCGAAACGTCCTTCATTTTTAATTGAATAAAAGGTTATTCTTTCATAAAATTTACCTTTTTAAATTTGAAAGTTTATCTTAAATGATTTATTTTCCTATTGATAGGAATTTATTTCATAGAAATCGTCATGACATTGTCAAAACTCAGCTATAAGTATGTTTTGAAATAATTTGTGTTGTCTTTTTTGCATTAACCGAGTTCAACGTATATGGCAAAAACTTTAGTTTTCACTTTCATTGATGTATACTAGATGGTTATATGAATAAATACATATTTTTCTATAATTTTCTATAAAGTTTGTTAAGTTTTGACAGACTTTGTTCTTATTATTTGAAAAAAATACATCATGTAAATCTGAAAACTACCCCCCTTTTTGTACAGTCGCATACGTGTGTTCGGAAATCTCATATAATAATGGATTTTCACTTGTTGGATACAAAATTGAATAAGAAAGAAAATAGATTTAAGTTTTCAATCATTCTACTGTAAAAAGGGTATTTAGATTGGAGTTAGATATTCAATTTTAATTTCCTTGAAAACGACATATGACCTTTGATCAAGATTTCTGAAAAACTGCACCATATTTTCATTTGACGACCAGAAGAATCTCAAAGTACACATATTTCCGAATCCAATGATATATGATATAGCCGTGTACCATTTTTGACGATTAAAATCTTATAAATCCGACTTTGGTCACCGGCCTATATCGAGTATTCCAAAAAGTTGTGTCAAATATATCTTATCTAATCTATACATGGGTCTAGAAAAAGTTAAGCGTTTCGAATAATTAAACATAATTTATGCAGTAAATTTACGATAAATGAACAGATCAAGAACGTTTTTTTGTCAACATAAATTGCTGATTCCAAACTGAGCAAGGCTTCCGGGACGAAGTGTCCACCTGCTATGGAATGATGCAATTTTTATTAAACTCCCAAATATACCAGTCTGATAATTTAATACGTATGACGTTCTTTTGGGGCTATACAAACGACTCATATGTCGCGCCAGAATTTAAACAATCTTTACAATAAGTGAGATAGGAAGTTGTAGAGATAAAAAATAACCTAAAATGGTACAAAATACAGAAAAGGCATTCTGTACAGGGAAATAAAGTATTTCAATTATTTCTATTTTTTTTAAATACAATAAATTAACAAGAATAAATAATAAATGTAACTCATTCCAATTCCATTTCAGCATGTCGGTCTTGTTCAGGGTTCTCATCAATACATCGTCAACATAGTTCCGTCCTCCTGATATGTCTGTTATATTTGTAATTGGATGTTTTCTTTATTTTCATCAGTGCTTCAAAAATATCCGACTTGTAAATTGCTTTTAAGTATCTCAAAGCGCAGGTTCGAGACCCTTCTTCATCATTCGAAAGTTCCAACGCTTTTAATAGAATCATATAAGTTGACGCTAAACCTATCACATTTTTCGATTTATCGCATTCTTCTTCAAAGATCGTTTTGAGTAATTGCAAGGCAGATTTTGTTTCAAGTGAGTTTCCATGTTTACGACCATACAAAAATTTAAGAAAAACGAATAAGTTATACGATTGAAGTTTTCCAAAAGATGTTTTAGGAATTTCTTCAGATAAAAATGAATACTGATCTATTTTGGTACCATCATAATCTATATGAGAAATTCGTGAGCTTTCGTATCTCATCCTTTTTATAAATGACACACTGTATACCAATTTCTTTAACTTTGACATGTCTCTGAACGATTGAATGTTAACATCTTTTTGCACAAAGGAATTTTTGAAAGAATAGATGATTGTTGATAATTGTAATACCCATGACATTTCCTGAATCATCTGTTTGGAGTAAAAATACGCTGCAAGAAGTAACCATCCAGACTCAGCGTCGTAAAATGTGTTGATCAAAATGCGAGATAGACATCCTTTGTAACCCAGATAGGTACGTTTGTTACTACAATAAGCAATATCAATAGACGCTAATATATTTTTATTCTCTATTAGAAACATTAGAATAAGAATGTTCCTTGCAGACATTGGTAAATCCTTGTGTATCAATCTATAAATTGTATTTGCAGATATACTAACTCTTACAGATTTATTCAATGAACGCAATACCAAACTGCCGAAAGTTTGGAACGATAAAACTACGTGGTCAAATTCACTCAGACGATGGGGATTTCTTCCAATGCTTATTGATAAGTAACTGAAACTGCTTAAAGACGGAGCTGAAAATATTAATTTCCAATTATGACGCAGATTGATTTTGTCTAAAATTATGGACAGACATTTGAGATCGTCCTGAGAGATTTTCCCATCAATCATGTTCTGTTCGGGTATAAAATAGTTTGGAAAATAACCACAGACGATCCAATACTGAAGACGATGTATGCATACAAGAAAACAATGCAAAAGATTTTGAGGAATCCAGTTTAAGTTATTTTTTTCTTCTAATATCCAAAAAAGGACGGTTTTCATAAAATAAGAGCACAGTTTATTGTAAAGTATGTTGATACTATTTAATACTTCCTTCAACCAAATTTTCAACAACGCATAGCAGAGCAATTGAGTATGATTGAATGAATGCACCAATAATTTTTCGGAAAGAGAAAAGGAAAATCGCCATTCAAAAGGATTGCCATCGCTGCATGATGATTTACTCCCAACAGGTACTAATAAACAGCCATGCCAAACTATTTTCGAAATTATACCCTGGGACGGCCATCCAGAAGGTCTAAACCTTGACAACCATTGTTTTGCGATCGTTGGCCATGTATGACACTGAAAACAACGCAACATTTCAATATTGACAGGTGACGAATGTGATATACATGGTCCATGGATTTCGAATAAGTTGCCTGTGTGACTTAAACGTCCCAAGGACAACTCAACAAAATCCCTGTTCGAAATAAGATTCCCATCGGCAGTTATAGTTGGGAAACATGGAAAAAGTGAATTATCTACTGTCTTCAATAAAGCAAAACCTGGTAAAGAATTATCTGTGTCAAGCATTAAGAAGTCTTCATTGTCTTTAGGCTTAATCTCATAAACTTTCCATGATTTCCTGAGTACCATTATATCAATATCGCTCCCTGGAAGGTCCAAACCTTCAGCCTTGCTTCCACTGCTTATAAATTCACGATGCATGTCAGTTAACATATCATCATGGAGTTTGAAATACAATCTTCTGTATCTGATAATGTTTTCAGAACCAACTACTTCTTCACACAGATATTTGTATAGTCTAACTGAGACTGTCTCCAATTCGAATTGATTTTGCATCTTTGAATCCTTTAAAAAAGAAAAAAATAAACTCTCTGATTGAGAAACACGTTTTGGCAAGAGTATCAAGAGTTAAGAAATTTCAATTATAAAACGTCAAAAGATACGAAATACAAAAAAAAAAACAAATGATGTTATATTTGAAGCATAAAGTTATCCTACTGCATCAGGTATTGGGAATTTTAGAAAATCCGAAATACATGCTGTGTAAACAGTATGTAATCAGTGTTATTCCATGTAGATAACTTCATGCGTACGGTTGAATCCTTATACTGTGGATTTATTATTATTCGTTGAGTACCAATTTTCGTAGGTTTTATGGGAACGGGTAAAAACGAATTCAAATGTGGAACGAATTACAACTGCCTATACCAAGTCAGGAATATGACAGTTTTTATCTATTCGTTTGATGTGTTTTAGCTGTTGATTTTGTCATTTGATTAGGGACTTTCTGTTATTTCAGTTTTTCCTATAAGCTTTTGTGCAGCGATTGGTATAACCACGAAATCAAATTACTGTAAGATTTTCTCAATCCACGAAAATTGGTATCCACGAAAAATAAACGAATCTACAGTACTCGAAGAAGTATTTATTGATTTTGCTTCATCATGCACATTTTTGAAAACTTAAGGGCAATGCATACAAAAGAGCAAATACCTGCATAATTTCAATTCTAGATATTTTCAAAATTATTCTTTTAAATAATTAAACATTTTCTCATAAAGAAAAACCAAAAGCCTTTAGACAAGTTTATAGTTACTTAACAAATGCAGTATTAATTGTTTGCTATTATAGTTAATTACAAACCTGAACTTCAAAACTAATCTATTTAGATTAATTTGAATATATGATTAAATTATATCATCAAAACATTCGCTAGTTTCAAAAATGGCAGATCAATCTTTAAAACGTGACGCACTTTAAATAGATTTGTATACTATCATGTAAAATATGTAATGTATTATGTTGCCAGCCTTGGTTAAGTACGATTACAGTACACATTATGCGAAGTATATTACCTTACTGTGTACTAGCTAGTGACTGGTTTTTAAATACGTTGAATGAAATATCAATACTTATAAATCTTAATGATAGAAAATTTAATGTGCATTACAATAATCTAAATTTGTTTTAAATACCACAACATACCTTTTTCATATAACTGGCTTATAATGTAGTACTACAGATCCTGTGTTTTATCTACAGACTACTCATTCGTGAAGCCCGAATAAATGCATGCAGTAAGCAAATACATTACGAGTTGAAGAGCTTGAAATATCGAGTATTCCATAACGTTGTGTCAAATATATCTTAGATAATCTATACCTGGGGCTAGAAAAAGGTAAGCGTTTCGAATGATTCAACATAATTTGTGCAGTAATTTTACGAAAAATGAACAGATCAAGAACGTATTTTTTTTAATTTTTTTTTTGTCAACATAAATTGGTTATTTGTAGAGATAAAAAAAGTACAAAAAAATGGTACAAAATACAGAAAAGGCATTCTGTACATGGAAATAAAGTATTTCAACTATTTCTATTTTTTTAAATACAGTAAATTTACTAGAATAAATGATATATCATGTAAACTGAAAATTTTCGACTACTTAGCTGGTGATATTTCTAATACAAATATTTGACAATTGACCCTCACTGTAATACATTTCTTGATCTTCTGATTTTTGTGATGATAATATATGTTAGACTCAGATCGACTTCCGGTCTTTTGTCGACGTCCATATTCAAATCGACGTCCAAATTTGACGTCACATTCTCAAATCGACGTTCAATATTTTGATCCTCTAATCTACGTCCAATATAACGTCATGTATTGCCAAAACAACGTCCGATGGATTGTAATCTTCTCTAATCGATGTCCAATATCAATAACTAATGAAATAACAAATAAATGCAATTACACTTATACATGTACATGCATAGGACGTTCATTGATTATGAAATTTTCAAATACAAAATAAACGATGAATTTAGGCTGATTTTAAACAATTATAAATACTTTCCATAGAGATTTTTTCTTCCATCCAAAATAGGTTACTTGCATAATAATATTTATATTGATAGAAATTAATCCAGTCGATCTAAGTTAACGAATTTTATTCATATTCATATTGATAAATGACATGTGAGTATACATCAATGAGAACCCAACAACAAAGAAAACAAAACAACATATACATAGAGGGCAATACTTAGTCTTCAACAATGGAAAAAATAAAGAAGTAAAGTCAACCGTTTTGGGAGTATTATAATTTGGACTTTGTAAGATATTTTTCAACAAATTCATAGTTTTTCACCTGTAAAACTATGCTTGAAACACGTGCATCGCCAAAACGACACAGAAGAGAACCTTCTCAAATCAGTCATCTATATCAAAGTTAAAGGATGAAGTTTGAAGAGGGAGATGGTCTTGCTTCTGAATATTTTTTTTCTTTTACGGACCGGCGATAACATTTAATAGAATTTTTCAAGATTAAAAACGGCCGACGTGATTTTCAGCGCCTCATACTGCATATTAGTGCTACCATAGTATTAATACTAATTGAGTGTTAAATTTAATTATAAATCAAATGGGTATATAATGAACTACTGTCAGTGTAATCGTAGCATTCACGAACTAATTGTAGATTATTCAATTGTGTCTTCATGTTTTAAAAACCACCATGCTTTTATGCTGAATATCGAGTTTTTGTGGTAAATCGTTGTGCTATAAATATTTTAGTTTATTTTCGATTTATGAGTTTGACTGTCTCTCTGGTATCTTTCGTCCCTCTTTTTTAATTAGTCCTGTGTTTGCAATATTGTCATTCCTTGACCTATTCGAAAATTCTTATACGATATATTTATTATTAAACATTATTAATATTGTGCAAATTGCATTCCTTGCTTTAATGAAAAACAAGCAACAGTTGAAAGCAATACATCATCCGTTTGTTTTTGTACATGAAGATTAGTGAAAGGTATTAGATAACTTTCGATACCTAATATACATAGTTACAGTTTTATTCAATTATATTTTTATATTTGATTTTTCATACAAAGCATTCGTAAACGCCCATAATCAAGGACACATGATCATTATAGCCTACGCAGTATTGAACTTTTAGCGTACTTGAAACAAACAGTGCCATCAGATAATAAATTAAGTAGGTGACATGACAGTATAAAATATGTGACATTTCAAAGATTGGTTCGTAAAATGGAAAACAAAATCAAAACTACGGAATGTTTTTCAGAATATAGTGTAGGTATATATATAATTAATTCTTAATAAATTAGATGTGCAATTCATGTTTGTAATTAACTATTGAAACAACTAATTAATAATAAACATATTTTATTATACTAACTATGATTACATGATCAGTATTAGATTTCTATAATACCGAATATGTTAAGGAAAAGTGCTGGATTAATTACGAAATCAAATAGAGATGAAAAGAGCAAATACCTATCATAACACATTCATTGAATTTTTTTTTTAGTAGGTACATAAATAAGCAACAGAAAGAAGTTTACTTTAGCAATTAATCATGTAAAGGGATTATACAAATGGATATTTTTGATGTTTTGTATACAGTATATATTTCGTATACTGAAAATGTTTGATGCGTTTTGTAGTCTGATATCTTTAAGCTTAAAATTTTACTTGATCGGTTTATTTTTGTTTAAAGTACCATTTGACTTTTTATCATTATTTTGTCAATACGTGTATCTCAATCAGAGAGTTTTATTTGTTGTTCTTATTTTGAAGGTTTCTAAAAAGATGCAAAACCAACTCGAACTAGAGACAGCCTCATTTAGACTATACAAATACCTGTGTGAATAAGTAGTTGGTTCTGAACATATTGTCAGATACAGAAGATTGTATTTCAATCTCCACGACGACATCTTCAAAGACGACGGGTATGAATTGATAAGCAGTGGAAGCAAGGCTGAAGGATTAGACCTTCATGGGAGCGATTTTGATGTTATGTTCCTATTCAAATTATGGGAAGTTTATGAAAATAAGCCAAAAGACGAAGACGACTTTCTAATTTTTGACACAGAAAATGCCTCACCAGGTTTTGCATTATTGAAGAAATCAGATAGTTCGTCCTTTCCGTTTTCTCCAACAATAACTTCTGATGGGAATCTTATTGCCAACAGTGATTTGTTTAAGTTAATCTGGAGCGATATGGGAAAAGCTCTCCCGTTTTTTGAAATTAATGAACCAAGTTTTTCATCTTCCTTCATTGTTGATTCTGACATGTTGGGTTGTTTAAAATGCTATGCATGGTCAAAGATAGCAAAACCATGGTTGTCAAGGTTTAGACCTTCTGGATGGCCGTCACATGATATCATTTCAAATATAGTTTCCAAAGGCTGTTTACTAGCGCCAGTTGGGAACAAGTCATCATGCAGCGAAGGTCATCCTTTTGAATTGCGATTTTCCTTTTCTCTTTCGGAAAAAAATTTAGTTTATTCTTTAAATCAAACGCAATTGCTATGTTATGTTTTGATAAAAATTTGGTTAAAGGAATTATTAAATAGTAACAAAAAAACTAAACAATAAACTATGCTCTTATTTTTTGAAAACCGTGCTTTTTCGGATATAAGAAGAAGTTGGAAACTTGTACTGGATCCCACAAAATCTCTTGCATTGTTTTATTTTATGCATCGAGCGTCCCCATTATTGGATTATATGTGGTTATTTCCCAAACTATTTCATACCTGAACATAACATGATTGATGGAAAACTCTCTAAAGACGATCTCAAACATCTTTCGTCAACTTTAGACAACATGAATATGCGTGAAAATTGGAATATAATGTTTTAAGTTCCGTCATTACGCAATTTTCGTAACCTCTCAAGCAGAATTAAAAGAAAACCTTATTGTCTAAGTAAATTTGACGAAGTAGTGTTGTCACTTCAAACTTCCGGTAGTATGTTATATGCAATGACTGAAAACAAAGACGACAGTAAATCGGCATGTATAATTTATAGATTGATACATATGCATCTACCAAATTCTGCAAGAAAAATACTTACTTTAATGTTTCTCAAATCGAATAGGAATGAATAAGCGACTCTTAATATTGCAAATTTAAAAACAAACGAGCATATATTTGTTACAAACGATGTTTATCTCGCATTTTGATAAATACTTCTTTCGATGCCGAATCAGGATGGCTACTACTTGCAGCATTTTTTTACTCCACACAAATCGATCATCAGATGTCGTGTGTATTACAATTGTCTTGGAGCATTTGTTCTTAAAAAAAGGCTGCGCACAAAAAGATGGAAATATTCAAACGTTCAGAGACTTATTGAAATTAAAGAAAATGGTATACAGTGGTTTCTTTATAAAAAGGATGAGATATGAAAGTTCGCGAGTTTTTTATATGGATTACAAAGGTCTCAAACGTGAGAATCATCCATTTCTTTCTGAAGAAATTCATATAATAGGATTTGTTGGAGGACTTCAATCGCATACTTAATTCTTTTTTCTAACATATCTTTATTGTCGTAAACAGGGAAACTCACTTGCAACCGAAAATGCCTTGAAATTACTAAAAACTAATTCTGAAGATGAAAGTGATAAATTGACAAATGCTAATTATGTTTTACGTATGATACTGTAAGGGACCTAGGGTAGGCTTCAATATAATTATATCATTTGGGTAAGTCTCTGTAAAGGTTGCAGCATTATTAACCAATTTAACGTGTATATCAATGTGTCTGGATGGTCAGCCATTATGGACCAATTGTGCTTGCCTGTAACAGAGAAATATCTGCCCAGCCACAAGTCAACTGCCCAAAACGTATAATCTTACTCTTATGAAGTTTAGTGCACCAGCACTAAACTGATTACTGAACAGAAGGATCCAATTCAAGTCAGAAAACCAGTCCTTGCTCATTTGGAAATTGTAAGTTGGTTTACCATTTACTGGAGATTTCTATTTCACTAACAATAATGCATAATTCACAGGACTAAATATTTATTAGCACATAAAGATAATAATATGGTAAAATACAGGAATAAGATATATTCTTCTAACATTGTTTATATAACTAAGTCA
Organism: Mytilus galloprovincialis; assembly: GCF_965363235.1. Lineage (NCBI taxonomy): Eukaryota > Metazoa > Mollusca > Bivalvia > Mytilida > Mytilidae > Mytilus > Mytilus galloprovincialis. The sequence continues at coordinate 41,427,526 of NC_134851.1, read as the reverse complement.
CCTTTGACTAAGCCTGGTGATGAAGCATGGATAAATCAGGGTAAGAAAAATCTATATTTAATATTGTGATGGCACATCTAAATTGGGACTGGAACATCTAAATACCAACAGTTGGCACATCCATGTAACTAATTATGTTAGGCCGAAAGTAACAGTTTATCCTAGTAAAATCCTAATATATGGTCCCTGGTTAATTATCTATGGTTAAAAAGGTCGTTGTGATGGGGAATAACTGCAGGATTACATTATTAACACACAGGGGTAACTGGACAAGGTAGAAACTGACAGCCGGTTTTTATCCTTATTTTCCATTTAAATTCTGTGGGTTGATGTGCTGAGTACAAAATGGTATTAAAATTACAATAAATATTCATACCTCTGCTGTGTTGTTATTTCTTTACGAAATTATTTCTGTTGTCAATTTTACAATTTGTAGTTACCCGCCACGGCAGCTATTCGCCATATTATGAAAGCGGCGCTCCTTATATAATAAAATTTATATGTCACGTGACATGTTTTAGCCAACCGGAACAATGAAAACAAAAATGGCTGGACAAGTTGAGCCGGGCAATTGCCTGAACTTTCATGAATTTGAAGTTACTTAAGAGTTAACAGCTTGCCCGGGTGTGGCGCTTTATTAGCTATGACTTTAAGGAAAGCGGGACTATAGGTTAGAACGTCGTACATTTCGTAAATTTTAATCGGGCAAGCAAAACATGGTTTGGGGTAAAGCGCTATGATACAAAAATGGCGTAATCACATTGTAAACAGGCTTAGTGCAAAAATAACCCAAAGGCGACACACTCATATCATTTAGATACATAATTATAATAGGAAATTGTTAATTGAATTTGATGTTTCCACGTTTACTGATCTTGCAAAAATACTTAAATCTCAAAGAAATACATAGCAGACGAATTCCTAGACGTCTAGACGGTCATGTGACTTTGTTTACATGGCGATCGATTTCGATCAGCTGAGAATCAATAAAATTCTATTTTACTTCTTATCTAAAACATGTAAAGATACTTATTACAAAAATAAAGCAGCAGTTAAAAGTGGAAATGGTACAGCTTTTACTTTTATATGATTTTAAGCCCTGTGAAATTTATGAAAAGAAACAACAAACATGACTAATTTTGAACTTCTGAACAAGTTAACAAACAAATGAAATATTTCCCTTGAAACTATTTCCTGGCTTGCAACAAGAAAAATCACTAAATATCTTAACATAACAAAGGGGCCTTAGCCAAACATTATCAACAAGAACTTGTAAATTGGCAAAACATGAAAAATAAATGGAAATGTTGATTTCCTAAGATTAAGAAAATGTCAGGGGGGGGGGGGGGGGGGGGTACACCCTGCACATTACAATACCATCGTTTGAGCTGGTAGCAAAAGCCTTTATACTTTCAAATGATGTATTAGGGTATTTAAACTACATATTTACATCATTTAATGGAGTTTTCCAAAAAAGTCGGATAAATTTGACGAACTGATGCAATATTCGAAACATTACGATTTAATAAAAATAGTACTTACATTTGTGTGAACTATGTAGAATAGGAGTATATAGAAAAGTAAAATATGATACCAAGCTAACACAAGAGATTTTGTGGTTACATTTGTGTATTCTAAATATTGTCAATTAATTTTTTTAATGCTGTGCGAAATCAACAGTTGTAAATGAATACTATGTTTAAATATAATTACAAAATATCATTTGATGAAATCTATTTGCTCTTTTGAAATGTTTTTCGGAAGAGAAAGTACTGAGGTTTCATTTTTGTTTTCTTGGGTTCAAACGTTTTCGTCGATTAAGAAAACAATAGTATTTTCGTGGATATTTGATTCGTGGTTTCAATAATGTCTATATACAAGCCTCGTATACAAGGAAAAATGTACTTCATTGATCATCTCGTATACAAGGAATTGTTCCTTGTATACGTCGTTGATCTTATAAATTTGTGTTTCATCTCTACCGACAAAAGTTGGTATCCCACGACTCACCATGAATCTACGGTATACGCAGTTGAGTGACATTTTTTATTTTGATTACATTTTGTATACATGTAGATCTCGTTGAGCCGCATCCTTATTTTTTTTGTTTGGATTCTTTTGCATAAGCATTGGCACATAGGACATTTGAATAACAACACGAATTATCAAGAACAAAAAGACACAAAAACTTAACTGTTATACAAAAGAAATGGTCTTTGTCGAGCCGTCATTAAAATGTTTGTAAAGGAAGGCAAAGGTTTGGTTTGCTGAGCGGGAGTGTAACTACAGAGCTATGTCCATTCATACGAGGACGACGTTACATTATATACCTGGTGTAGAGAAAGTGGTACTCTGTCTAAATGATAATAACTCATAACAATTATTTGAATGGTCAGTAAGTTTCCTAGTCTATGGTTTATGTTTGTCGCTATCCAAAATACCACATTTTCAAGTTGAATTTTTATTTCACAACCTTCATTCAGCGATACCCCATAATACAGGACTTACCTGTTATATTTTCTTTTAATTTTGTTCTCGTCCTGTACATGCATGAAATATTTGTCACTGTACGTTACGGAATCAACAATTAATCATCAACAGCAATAATCAATTTGACTCAACTCCGTCGGTTAGAACTGCCCCTAAAAAGTTATGGCTCAATTTACTTTTAGGTCATAATTAGCTCTGAAAGTATTTTATATCTTTCGATTTCCTCTCGATTTATTGTGTGTGGTGGAGACAGCTATGGAAACATGAATGAAAGAAGATAAATATATTGGGTATTTGTCAATTAAACGACACAGAAAAACAAAATCATTCAAAGTTGTTGACAATAAACATCAAGGACAATTACCGAACTCAAAGGAAAATCTAAAATGGAACGTCCTTTATCAAATGGCAAAATCAAAATCTCGAATGGAAAACATGTGTCATACTCCTGACCTGGTAAAGGCATTTCCTTATTTAGGAAATAAAGGTAAAACCTGATTTTTTAATTAGAATAAAGTCTCACTTGTGTGACAGTCATAAATAATTCCACTATTAACTACATAGTGCCTATGCCTATGCGGTTATTTCTTAAACCGCCATAAATCTAGAGCAGTTTGTTTTATCGAACACAATCAAAGATCTACTTTTAATAGGAAATTTCTTACACCAGCATTTGAGGACGTTCGCTGCTCTGTTTTGAAATAACAGCTTTTAAAAGACTGTTTTAAAGTTATAGTATATGAATAACGAAACTTGAATAAGAAAAACAACCGCGAAGGTCCTTGCGTTTGATTTTGAGATATAAGCTTCGGCTAAGTTGGTGGGATATGATTTTCTCTCGTCTTGTAACATTTGCACCTATTTTGAATCCTGAAAAAAACTAGGATTTGAGTAGATTTTCAGAAAATTGACCTTTAAAAATTAATGTTATTAAATTAAGGAAAGAAAAGTAGGCAATTACGATTAAAATGTTTTGTCGTTCCACAAGGATGAAATCAGAGGATTCTGAATATCTGACGACAAGTAAATAACACGATTATAGAACATCATTAACGCTAGGTTCAGATTGAAATTGCACTTCCTGAACATACACAAAGTAGATGCCACTGGAGGTTAAGATATGAACAATCACATTTGTAGCAAGACGACAATGTTTTATCTTGATTTACTATTTTAAGTAAACAGGTGTGGAGAGATAAAACTCGCCAACTTTACTAATTATGACTGCATTTTATATTAATCGATAATCAGTAAATTCAAAGTGAAGGTAGGAAGAACTTTGTCAGATAAACAAATACATATTTCATTTAATGACACTGAATATACCTTTTAATTATAGTAAGTTAGAAACAAACCTACATGTGTATTTACAAAAACTTATCGTTGTCTAACAAACTATACAAATAAAATCAAGGTTAACTGAACACTGTCAAACAGATACGAACATCTAACGATCAATTTTTATAGCAAACACAGATGATATGGCTTTTCTTAAAGTATCTAGGATGCACTAAATTCTGGAAAATTTTTCCGACGCACCATATTTGAAAAGTTGTATTTTTGTTCATCCAATCTGACTTTCCACGTTAGCAAAGACGTAAATAGTTATCAAAGGTACCAGGATTATAATTTGATACGCCAGACGCGCGTTTCGTCTACATAAGACTCATCAGAGACTTTTAGATCAAATTAGTTGTAAAGTAAAACAAGTAAAAAGTTGAAGAGCATTGAGGACCCAAAATCCCTAAACGTAATTCAGAGATACACAACAAGATCTAGAAAAGTTTAAATGAACTCCGAATTAGCGGTAGATTATATGGTAATACGTAATATGTTCTAATTCAAATATATAGTCCGACTGCGTTGGTGCAGAAATACAATGTTTGCGAGTTTACTTCAAACAATGACGTTTAAACTATAACAATTCTGCATGATTCTTCTTTTTACTCAAAGTGAGATCGTATTAAGCTAGCAAATAACTGTTTCTGTTTGTAAATACACTCATCATAGATATCAGGACTAAGTTTTCTATACATGCCAGACGCGCGTTTCGTCTACAAAAGACACATCAGTGAAGCTCGAATCCACAACGCCATAATAGGCTATATTGTCCAGAACTGTCAACTATGTTTTAGGTCGCTCTCTCTCTCTTGGCTCTCCATTGTAAACCAAAGATCATTGTATGCATGTGTTAATCTAAAGCTGTATTAAACAAGTAATATTCGATTGCAGTTAAGTAATGACTTAATACCCTGGAGTAGTTTCATCCTAACTGGCGTGATGGCAGCGTGATACGAATTTACGCCTACAAGAAAGGTTCAGTATTCATCATATTGTTGAGACGAACATTGGGACTGACAAAAAACCTGTCTTGGTCATCCGTAAATAAATATTTACCGTTAAACTTAATCTGCATTATAAATAAGCAAAAGCATTTAACACAATGGCTAATACTCACAAAGCACCTTAACAGTGGTGCCTTACTAAAATTGAACTGTAAATTCATTTGAAAACTGGAGAAAAAACATAATATACACGTTATCATTAGACCCACATTTTGCACCATTCTCAAGAGACAATGTACAATGGGAAAAGAAAACTAGGTTTGGTCCCAACCGTGGCTTTTTGAATGATGGTGAAGATGTAGCCGAAGCAAATAGGCGTACACGTGAACAAAAAGTCAGCATGTTAGAATTAATGCTTGGTCAAATAGCCAATTATTGACCAGTTATATCTAGAAACACAATAGTAAAAAATTCTACTTCTATTGAAAATATATGGCAAACCATCCGTTTACATTATGGATTCCAATCAACGGGTGCTAGACTTTGCAGCAATACATTTTGCACCGAACGAACGTCCAGAAGACCTGTATCAACGAATGATGGCTTTTGTTGAAGACAACCTGCTCCGACGCGATACCCAAATAACGCATCACGGGGGCACAATCGTGGAAGATGAAGAAATGACACCTTCGCTTGAAAACTTTGTCGTTCTAACATGTTTAAGACTAATACATACAGACCTACAAAAACTGGTCAAACAAAGATATGGAAAAGAATTGAGATCGCGAACATTGTCGTCAATAAAACCGCAAGTTTCACAAGCGCTTGCCTCCTTACTTGAGGAACTCCGTAATTCTGAGGATGCAAAAGTTATGCGAGCAGCTTCTTCTAACTTTCCTGCAAAATCCAAGTATGTTCATGAACAAAAACTCAAATTATCTTATCCACGCTCTATTAAAAGTTGTCCGTTGTGTAAAGCAGCAGGTAGACCCGACCGCCACTTCCTCAGTAAGTGTTCTTTCCTACCGAACAGCGACCGAAAATACATGGTTAAAGCCCGACAAATTGCCGGAATATTAAATAATTTCTATCCGTCCCACTGAACGTCACGTAATACTGGGTAACAATACCGTTTATACTTATGGCTCCGTCCAAAACACGTCCGAACATCATACAGTCCGTCGGGCACACGTTTTACGTGCTCCAGCTCAATTAACAACTATTTGGCCTGGTGATTTTCTGGAAACGCTATTACCATCTGATATTTGCTCAACTGATGATACATTTGCCATTGAACCAAGATTAGAGTTGCATGTTTCATCAATGCATGCTGGAAAGGATTCAAACGTGTGGCCCCCGCCACATTTGATTACAAGCGTTGCCGGCAGAATTCGTATTCCAAATTTGACACAGGAACCCCATAGTTTAAGACGCAACGAACACTTTTGTCAAATACGATCAACTTATGTTCCAGAGTGTAAAAGTGATGTCGTCGATTCAACTGATAACAGTGATAAAATAAATCACCCAAGATTGACAAATCATTCAGAACCAGTAAAAATTGACCCAGCTAATTTGTTATTTCAAGAGTTAAAAGTGAAATTTAGGGATACAGTGAAAAACTTTGATGAGGTTTTTGACCCACATTTCAAGGGATACAATGGTACCGCCGGTCCATTTCAAGCTAGAGTGAACATGGGACCAGTCCAACCACCGCAACGCAAAGGCCGTGTGACGCAATATTCCCGTAATCAACTAGTAGAACTTCAACAAAAATTTGATGAACTTGAAGCAATTGGTGCTTTCAAACGCCCAGAAGATATTGGCGTATCTGTAGAGTATGTTAACCCGTCCTTTAAAGTTACGAAACCAAATGGCAGTTTCCGTTTAGTTACCGCATTTGCAGACGTAGGTCGATAAAGCAAACCCCAACCGTCACTCATGCCAGATGTTGATTCAACCTTACGTCAAATAGCACAATGAAAATACATAATAGCTACATACCTTACTATATCGTTCTCCTAAATTCATCTTTCGAGTGATTCAATGAAATACTGTGGTTTAGTAACCCCCTTTAGATGTGTGAGTGTGTATGTGCGCTCTGCAATGGGCATGCCAGGCTCAGAAACAGCACTTGAGGAGCTAATGTGTCGTGTTTTAGGTGATCTGGTAGAAGAAGGTGTTGTAGCTAAAATAGTTGATGATCTTTATTGTAGTGGAAATACCCAACTCGAATTACTACAAAACAGGACAAGGGTTCTCCAAAAGCAAAAGCACAGTCTAAATTTGTCTGCTACTTAAATGATTATCGCACCCATAACTACATCTATTCTTGGATGCATTTGGCAATTAGGAACTATCAAAGCCAACCCGCATCGTATTTCTACCTTATCAATTTGTCCACAACCAGCCAAAGTATGTGATTAACGGTCTTTTATTGGAGCGTATAAAGTACTTGCACGAGTAATAACAGATTGCGCTTCATTACTTGGTAAACTTGATGATATGGTAGCCGGTCGAGAATCTAAGAAACTATAAAATGGTCAGACGAACTTACTGATATATTCTCACAGGCCCAGGAAGCTCTTTCAACAAATCGGTCAATATTTTTACCTCAACCAAATGATCATTTATAGATCGTTACCGATGATTCTGTGAAAACACATGGCTTATGCGCTACCCTTTATATAACACGTGATGATAAAATACATTTTTCTGGATTTTTTTGTGCAAAACTGCGAAAACGCCAACTAACGTGGCTGCCTTGTGAAATCGAAGCACTGTCTATTGCCTTAGCTATGAAGCACTTTAGCCGGTATATCATACAATCAAAACATAACACTTGCATATTGACCGATAGTAAACCCTGTGTTCAGGCATTTGAGAAGCTGTGTAGGGGATAATTTTTAGTAAGCCCTCGTGTTTCGACATTTCTTTAAACAGCCTGTAGATTTCAAGTAACTGTAAGACATGTAGCAGGAGCTGCTATACTTCCGTCCGATTTTGCAAGTCGCAATGCTCCAGACTGTGAGGATTTAACCTGTCAAATCTGTGCAATTGTGCAATTTACTGAAAATTCAGTTGTTAGACATATCTCAACAAAAGACATTCTTGAAGGGATTCAAAAACGTCTGTTTGCAAGCAGGAACGCCTGGATATCAATCCAAACAGAATGCTTGGACTTACGGCGAACACATGCTCACTTGCGCCAAGGGACCCGAACGTCAAAAAAAATTTCAATGTAAAGGAAATAAAACGCTATCTGAACAATGCGTGTATTGCTAATGACGGGTTATTCGTTGTTAAGAGAAACGAGCCGATGGCTCCTACACGTGAATGTAATGTTGTTCCTCTTCAGGTATTAGATGGACTACATACATCGTTACACATTAAACTCGACTATCTTTCAATCTATCAACTTAAATCTGTCTTACACCGTTACTTCTTCGCACTTGATATGGATAAAGCAATTGAAACTGTCAGTAATAGATGTCATCAATGTGCCGCTCTTCAAAAAATTCTTCACAAGTTAAATTTACAATCTACAGGTGACCCACCAGAGACAATAGGTTCTGCATTTGCTGCAGATGTGATGAAGCGTGAACGACAGATTATTCTAGTTGTGCGAGAATATGTTACGTTATACACAGCCGCTCGCTTGATCACAGACGAGTGCCAAGAAACTTTACGTGAGTCTTTATTGTGTCTTTGGGTTGAACTATGTCCACTCGATGGACCATTTGCCGTTGTTCTTACCGACCCTGCACCAGGATTCCAAGCTCTGGTCAACGATGAACTTTTGCGTCGACATAGAATTACCATAGAAGTTGGTCGTTTCAAAAACCAAAAACCCTGTAGCCGATAAGGCAATTCAAGAGTTAGAAGAGGAAATTTTGCGACAAGACCTGAAAACACGATGTATATCACCCCTGTCACTCACTCTGGCGATTGCCCATTTAAATTCTCGCATTCGTAACCGTGGGTTATCCGCTAGAGAAATGTGGACTCAACGTGATCAATTCGCAAACAACCAAATACCTTTGACAAATCAGAGTCTTATTCAGCGTCAATATGAGATACGAAAGTCGAACCACAGTTACAGCGAAATTACTAAAGCTCCCTCTGGAGCCCTACCCGAATCTCCGCATTTAGAAGTTGGTGATCAAGTTTACCTATATAACGACCGAAACAAAACTTGTGCTCGTGACCGATACCTAGTCGTTTCTACAGACAATTCTTGGTGCAACATAAGAAAATGTGTTGGTTCTCAGTTACGCAATACATCAAAACGTGTAAAAAGGAGTGATTGTTATAAAGTCCCGTCACTATTAAACCCTTTACACCAACAGGATACTTATAGTTACGACAATTCTACATCTTCAGACGAGGACGATAATACAGTAAAAACACAAAACCCGCCAAAATCTCCTGACATTCCGAATGTAATATCCATTCCTCATTTACAGGAGTTAGAACCGGAACTTTTCGAAAATGAACCAAGTGACTTAAGCTTACCAATAGGCGAAAATGAATTACAACACGAACCTGATGATCAAGAAAACACCGATGTAATTCGACGATCCACACGGGAACGCCATCCTCCTAAATTTCGTCAAGACAATTATTTTCTATCTTAGTGAGAGACAAATCAGTGCGTTCTAATATAACTAGTGTGAACCATTCGCACAAAAAAAATTGTGTTGGAATAGCAAATTTAACTATTATTTGTTTGATTATTATTATGTATAAGTGGGGCAGTATAATAATCCCCTATATCACTTGAGGGCAGTCTACCCTATGAAAGTGTGTTTTTTTTCTACAATGTTTGTTCTTGTAACATTTATGCAGAGTTTTAAAAGTAACTTTAATTCCATATATGAGAAAAAAAAACAAAACTGGTAACGCCATAATAGGCTCTTTTGTCCGGAACTGTAAACTATGTTTTAAGTCGCTCCCTCTCTTGGCTCTCCATTGTAACCCAAAGATCATTGTATACATGTATTAATCTAAAGTTGTATTAAACACGTAACATTCAATTGCAGTTAAGTAATGACTTATTGCCCTGGTGTAGTTTCATCCTAACTGGCGCAAAAGTAAAAAAAGCAAAATAAAGTACGGAGTTGAAGAGCATTGAGAACCAATACCCATAAAAGTTTTGTCAAATAAATGGTGTATCACATTAATAGTTTGAAACTGTTAATTCAAGTTGAAAAATGCTCTAACCATTCACAAATTAAAAACACTTGTAATGAGTGATTATCGAATCCGTTCTATGATACATGTCATTGTGAAAAAAATCAAATGAATGCTGGCTGCGGTTGGTGAAGATATTGATACTGTAGTAGACAAAAAGTCGGTCAGATTAAACAAGCAAATAAAAAGCTTATACGCCTCTTCAATTCGGTGTTGAATTTAATGTCTGTTAATTTAATAAATTTCTAATTCCATAAAATACATTTACATTATATTCCATAGTGCATCGCCGATATTTTCTCTAAACCACCAGCCGAATTTTACGTCAAGAAAAATTGTTTTACAATTAACTTAATACTGGAAATAGCAATCTAATTATTTGATCAGCCGACGAAATCTTCCTACTATAATACAGATATAAGACAGATATCCATTTATTCTCGACAAAGATAACCGAAAGTCAGATGTTAATCCTAATCTTTTGTTTGTACTGTACTAAATTATGATCAAGAACTGTCAATCAGTGTCATTTAAGAATCTACTGCGTCTGTTATTGCCCACAAGTCATAATATATTTATTACACAATCATTGCGCTTGGATAAAACATCAAAGGCGTGTAAAAGACAGCTAGCGTGTGCAGGTCAGAACACTTGATTAGTGCCCACTGTTACCATGGAATGCAATTATTGATTTGTCCAATCGGTGAAAGTTAAGATAAATTTTATTGGGTATCGTCAAATATAGAGTGACATCTATATAATTGTTTTCTACACTTTTAAAAAAAGCACAAAAATGTATTCCCACGAACTTACTCTTGAATACAAAACCACGAATTTTTTACCCAACGAAAATTAATGTTTATATAGTATTCAGTTAACACGGAGGCATACAAAGTCAACGAATAGATGACGGAAAGAATGGTGATAAAATAATAATTGTTTGAACTTTGTTTAAGATATTGTTGGATGGATAGATCGCCTCGTTTTAACCTCTTATGTCATATTTAACATATATATCAGGATGCGAACATGTTTTGCGATTCAAATATGAAACACTGAACTGTAATTGTCACGTATGCTTTACAGTATTTTGTTTATTTATTTTTGGAAAGCATGTCAATACGTTTTACATGATAATGTCATATTTGATTTGAATTGCATAGATTTTATGTCAAGAACACATAGGATGTACTTCTGCTTAATTTATAATACTTTTTCTAGTTTAAGAGAGCAATACGAAGTACACTTTTGAGTAAGTGGTATAATAACAGATTGGTTTGCTCGAAGGTGTGAGAATGTGTTTGTGTTGGATTAATTGCTTGTATTATTTTTGTTGTTGTCATACCCTGCTGTTGATAGTTTTATAACTTTGTTTTAACAAGTTAGTGACAAATAATGCATTGCTTATTTCAATAATACTGTCAACAAACAGTATTAACACAAGGTGCAACCATATAATCATAACACTTTTGCAAACACTCCGAATAAGATCGATATCATTTTTGATTTTGAAAATTTATTTGATATTCTTTAATTATAAAATCACAAAAATACTAAACTCAGAGGAGAATCCAATCGGAAAGTCCATAATTTAGTAGATTTTATTTTGTAAATAGTTATTTAAGGTAGTTTGATACATAGAGGAGACCAATATATAGTTTTGAATTCACGAATACAAAGATGTTAGTCAATGCTTTCAGACTCTGTTTAAAGAAAATGTGATCCGTTTTTCTCATGTATCATGTGTGTATGAAAGAAATGTGTTGCGGTATTGATTATTTCGATAATTTGAATACACATTGTATTTCAATCATTTATATTTTCTATATAATGCTTCACTAATATTGGGATTTTGATCTATGTTTTAAACGGCCATAATTCAGGACACTCAATGATAATATCCAAGGCGTACTATAATTGTACTAATCAAAGCTTGCAACAGATAAAACATCTAATAGTTGACATGATAGTATTAAAGAGGTGATAATTTAAAGATTGTTCTCCAATTGTGAAAAATATAAGACTGTCAAAACGGTATACTTTGATAATATTATATAGTTTATGTTCAGCTTAATCTTTAGATGTCAGTTGTGCATTTCAAGTAGGTACTTAACTATGAAAACTACAAATAAATAATATCGATTGCATTGTTGTATTATCAAGAATAAAAGTTTTGGTTGTTATCTTATACAGAAAATTTATAGTAAACAACGTTGATTCTTTAAGAGAATAATTTTGAAACAATTTGAAAATCATCTTTTTTTTTATTAAACATGGATTGCAATTATCATGATTATAATTATTGTCATATGAAACGATTTTTTAAAAATTTTAATGTTATCGAAATTGTTAAATCAAGGAATGCATATATACTAAATAAGTCTTGCATGCACATCTTTTTTAATTTTGATAACACACCTATAAAGTATTACCGAGAAATAATATTTCATTCAGTGATTGTTGATCCCACGTTAATTTAATTTCGAGTTTGTTACTAAAGTTTATAGCGACATTGATAATCTATAAATACAGAGCAACAGTAGTATACCGCTGTTCGAAACTCATAAATCGATTGAGAAAAAAAACCCACATCCGAGTTATAAACTAAAACTGAGGGAAACGCATCAAATATAAGAGGAGAACAACGACACAGCAGAAACACAACACTAAAATGTAACTTACACAGAAACGAACTATACTATAACAATAGCCATATCGTACTTGGTACAGGACATTTAAAAAAAAGTATAGTGAGTTGAACCTGGTTTTGTGGCATGCCAAACCTCTCGCTTTTATGTTCATGTTAAATATAACATTAAAATGACAACATTACGTGACAGGACTACAATACAAATAAATGGGAGAACATATAGGACAGAGAAACACGAGAATAATACACTAACAGATAAGTGAATTGAAAGAGCTATGACATTTGTTTTCATATTTTCCATGTATTCCAATTTGTTAAGGAATAGGTTATATTCCTTTTAAAATTGTTGTTAAACGATTTGTTGTATTACATTTGTTTTTTTAATAATCTGTTATAATAATTTCTATTGATCACTAAGAGCACATGTGTCTATATTCCTTCATCATGGTTTTACCTTTACACATGCGCTGTTCGGTGGCTGATGTTTTCAAGAAAGGTCTCGTACATTGTAGTTAAGGTCACTGCATACCGGAAAATATTGGTGAATTGTTGTCTGGGAAAGTCAATTATTCTACACCGGTACATTAATAAAGATTATGATAATAAAAAATTATTTAAAAAAAAAATTGTTCACGTAAAATGTTCACGTTTACCACTATTAGAGTACACCTTAGCCGTTCAAGTATATAAACCATGTTCATTTTTATTTTAATTTGAGGTTTCATTTGACTATTAAATGTGTATAACGTAGAGATTATTATAATTTTAAAATTGTTACGAACCAACCCTGAGCGTTTAAATATCTTTGCGAACTTACGGTGTACATTCATGAAGATGCTCGTTACATTTTGTAATTTAATAATGTGATGTTTTTAACTATATGGTCAGATTATTTTGTTTGAAACGTTGGTCGACTTTTTTATTGTATTTGTAGAGTTCTAGAAAGATGCTAAAAATCGCGAAATCGAGGATGTCTCAGTTTGACTTTACATATACATGTGTGAAGAAGTAGTTGGTATTAAAATCATTGTCAAATACAGACGATTATAGTACAACTTCACGATGACCTCTTCGATGATATCAATTATGAATTCATTAGCAGTGGAAGCAAGGCTGAATGTGTACACCTTCCAGGGAACATTTGATATGATGGCCCTCTTTAAATTATGTGAAGCTTACGAAGATAAGACTGAAGATGAAGGAGTCGTTTTAATGTTTGACACAAACAATACTTTGCCAGGTTTTGCATAATTGAAGAAAGGAGAACATTCATCCTTTCAATGTTCCCTAACTTTAACTGCTGATGGGAATCTTATTTTTTTAATTACGTTGGTACAAATTCAGACAAGTAAGCAAATTATTTGAAATTCATGGACCATGTATTACACAATCACTTTTTTAATTGAAATTGATTTTTTTGATGATTTAAAGTTTTGAGTATGGCCAACAATAACACAACAATGCTTGTTAAGGTTTAGACTGTTTTGCCATCACAGGATATCATTTCGAAAATAGTTTCCCGAGGTTGGTTATTAGTACCATTTGGAAGCAAGTCATCTAGCAGTGAGGGTCACCCTTTTGAATGGAGATTTACTTTTCTCTTTCCGAAAAACGTTGGGTTCATTTAGGAATCACACGCAATTGGTCTGCTATGAGTTGTTGAAAAGGAGTAGGTTCAGTAAGAACCCTTTTTGGCCCCAACATATAGCAGTTTTACAGAATTATGAAAATGTAATCTTTTAGCTATTTACTGGAAAATAGAATGCTTCTGCTCCATAAATATGGGCTGTTTTTTTACAGTACAATGCCCATATATCGGGTACTAGCAGCATTAGGGACGACATCAAAAGATCGATGTAGGATAAAAAATTAAATCAAATAGTTTGGGGGTGATAGTTAAATTCTGCAAGTTTTGTATATCTATATTTAAAATCGATTTATACGTATATCCCTATTGGTAAATCAATTTTTCCCAAATTAAGTTAAACGGGGGATGGGCCGGGGGCGGCAGCGAAAAACTTTGTGAAATGAAAGTGGACGCATTCATATTCATTCAAAATATTCAAATGTAAGTTGTATTTGATGATAATACATAATAGAAATAAAGGATGAGGATAAACACAGATGCGGCTACTTTCATTTGTGACAAAAAACATCTGAAAAGTGACGTTTGTTTTCATAATTGATAGATTTTTTATATTTCAGCTTGAATCGGAGCGTTTTAATGACTAAATCAGTTAGAATCTTTTACATAAACTGACTGAATCTATTGAAATAGACACTTAAGTAGTTAAAAAGTGTCAAAAATCTTTCGTTAGATGAACGTGACATTTGAGGCCAAAATCGGCCCTTACCGGACCTACTCCTTTGTTTAAGGAGATAGGAAATAGTGACAGTATACTATTATGTTCCTATCAATTTTTGATATTAAAAGAAGGTGAAAACTTAAAAGTGATTCCCCAAAATCTTCTGCACTGCTTTCTTTCATGCATTTATCGTCTATATTACTGGGTTGTATGTGGATATTTTCCAAGTTATTTTATACCTGCATATGGCATGATTGACGGGAAACTATCTTATCAATAATGTGGTCATCTTGATAAATTTCCTGTTACAAAACTTTCATTTTATCCAAAAATTTAGGATTTTCTTATCCCAGGTATAGATTATCTTAGCAGTATTTGGCACAACTTTTAGGAATTTTGGATCCTCAATCCTCTTCAATTTTTTAATTGTTTGGCTTTATAAATATTTTGATATGAGCGTCACTGATGAGTCTTATGTAGACGAACTCGCGTCTGGCGTACTAAATTATAATCCTGTTACCTTTGATAACTATTTACACCACTGGGTCGATGCCACTGCTGGTGGACGTTTCGTCTCCGAGGGTATCACCAGCCCAGTAGTCAACACTTCGGTGTTGACATGAATATCAATAATGTGGTCATTTTAATAAATTTCCTGTTACAAAACTTTGAATTTTTCCAAAAAATAATGATTTTCTTATCCCAGGCATAGATTACCTTAGCCGTATTTGGCACAACTTTTCGGAATTTTGGATCCTCAATGCTCTTCAACTTTTTAATTGTTTGGCTTTATAAATATTTTGATATGAGCGTCACTAATGAGTCTTTTGTAGACGAAACGCGCGTCTGGCGTACTTAATTATAATCCTGGTACCTTTGATAACTATTATGACGATCTCGTATATCTGTCGTTTACTTTAGACATAATGAATATGAGTCAAAAATTAGAAAATAGTGTTTTCAGTTCCGTCATTACGAAAATTCTGTAACCTTCCAATAAGCATTACAAGAAAGGACAAGGATTTACGTGAATTTGACAAAGTAGCTATGTCGCTTCGCACTTTCGGTAGTATGATATTATTTGTTTTGACCGTTTTAAAAGAATACAACTTATCTGCATGTATAATTTATTTTGATCTGAGCGCTACTGCTGAGTCTTATGTAGACGAAACGCGCGTATGGCGTACTAAATTATAATCCTGGTACCTTTGATAACTATTGTAAGATGATACATAAGGATCTACCAAATTCTGCTAGAAAATTTTTAAGTTTAATGTTTCTGCAAGAAAATAAGAATCTATTAAAGTATCTTGATTTTATTAATTGAAAAAACAAACGAATCTATTTTAGTGTCAAAGAATGTCTGTCTCGCAATTTGATTAATACATTTGACGATGTCGAGTTTGGATGGTTACTTCTTGCCGGATTTTTTTAATCCACAAAGAAGAATCGTGAAATGTCATACATGTCGCAATTGAAATGGAATATCATTTCTTTTAAAAATCCCTTTGTACAAAAAGATGTAAACATACATTATTTCAGAGACAGGTCGAATTTGAAGGGAAATGGTATTCAGCGGGTCATTTATTTGAAGAATGAAATACGAAAGGTCGAGAATTTTACTATCAAAGCCTGCATGAAAGCTATCCATTTCTAACTAAAGAAATTCCCAAACAAATTTTTTGAGGATTTCGATTGTATAACCTGCTCTTTTTTTTCTAATTTGTCTGTATAGTCGAAAACAAGAAAATTCACTTGAAGCGTAATATGCCTTGCAACTACTGAAACCGATCGTTGAAGATGAAAGTGATAAATCGACCTATATGTTTTTTTTATTTTCATCATGTACACCTTTTTTAAAAGCGTGTGAACTTTGTAGTGATGATGTAGAATATATAACTTTTTTTTTTAAAGATTGTTTAAAGCATTTAAAAAGTTGGGTACATTTGAACAATTTATAATGTAAATTGAGAATGACGAATTAATGAAATTGCTATTTGAACTAGAGTTAAGATAAAATGACACGCAGTACATAAAATAAACAAACCAGAGACCAGCAAACGCAAAAATGTACATATTATTATGTATCATTTAACGGCCATATTTATATAGTTTTATAACGTTTCAAACATTTTCTCACATCGAAAAATAAACATGAATAATAAAATTGAATGTTCATCAAAACTTTTATTGATAACAAAAACACATGCTGAAATATTTTTCTGATGACAAAGTATACGAAATTTTATACGCATTAAAAGTTGTTGAGCTACATCTATTTATCTTTGTATGAGTTGAAGGCCGTACCTTGACCTATAATGGTTTACTTTAATAATTTTGTTACATGGATGAAGATTGTCTCATTGACACTTATACCCTATATTTCTATATCAAACAACAACAAAAAATTTAAACTTTCAATGACATGCATATTAAAATGAGAACATGTTGATAATATATATGACACCTGTTCTCAACCAACATGCGAATGTGGAATGTAGGCGTGTTAATTCACAAAGCAACGGCCATAAGACATAAATGCTGAATTTAGTGTCTTCCTCTTTGCACACTAAGAATCATTTTACAGCTCTTCCAGGTTATTACATTGCTTAAATATCAGTCCCTCTCTAATATATCATATCAAGAAGATGCTTTATCTATTTTTTCCTGACCGTAAATCAACAAACAATTATGATTATAGGTTATATAGGTTGCAACAGATAAAACTTCAAAGAGTTGACATGATAGTATAAAAGATGTAAGAATTTAAAGATTGTACTCCATTTATGAAAAAGATAAAACTGACTCAACGGTGTATTTTGATAATGTCGTATAATGTATGTACAGCTTAATCTTTATACATTATTTATGGAGTTCAGATAGGTACTTAACTATGAAAACTACAAATTGTTGTATTATCAAGAAATACCGTTTTGGTTTTTATCTTATACCTGACAATTTGTGGTAAACAACGTTGATTCTTTAAGTGAATTTGAAATAATTTGGAGGTGAAAGAATTATTAGTCAAGCAATTATGGTCAAAGTCATATGAAATTGAAATTTTAATGTTATCGAAATTGTTGAACCAATGCATGCATATTTACTGAATAAGTCTTGCATGCAATTTTTTTTATATTTAAAACACATCTATAACGTATCACCGACAAATCATATTTCATTCAGTGTTTGTTGATCCTGTTGGCAAAATTTACCGGATCGTGATATTGATAAATAATAAACACAGAGGACGTAGAAAAAGTTATCAAAAGTACCAGGATTATAATTAAGTACGCCAGACGCGCGTTTCGTCTACATAAGACTCATAAGTGACGCTTATATCGAAATATTTCTAAAGCCAAAACAAGTACAAAGTTGAAAAGCATTGAGGATAAAAATCTCAAAAAGTTGTGCCAAAAACGGCTAAGGTAATCAATGCCTGGAATAAGAAAATCCTTAGTTTTTCGAAAAATTCAAAGTTTTGTAAAAGGAAATTTATAAAAATGACCAAATGATTGATATTCATGTCAACACCGAAATGTTGACTACTGTGCTGGTGATACCATCGGGGACGAAACGTCCACCAGCAGTCGCATCGATTCGGTGGTTTAAATAGTTATCAAAAGTACCAGGATTATAATTTAATATGTCAGACGCGCGTTTCGTCTACATAAGAGTCATCAGTGACGCTCAAATCGAAATATTTATAGAGCCAAACAAGTACGAAGTTGAAAAGCATTGAGGATCCAAATTTCAAAATGTTGTGACAAATACGGCGAAGGTAATCTATGCCTGGAATAAGAAAATCTTTGGTTTTTCGAAAAACCCAAAGTTTGGTAAACAGGAAATTTATAAAAAAAAATACACACATGATTGATATTCATGTCAACACCGAAATGTTGACTACTGGGTTGGTGATACCTTCGGAGACGAAACGTCCACCATCAGTGGCAACGACCAAGTGGTTTACATAGTTATCAAAAGTACCAGGATAATAATTTAGTACGCCAGACGCGCGTTTCGTCTACATAAGACTCATCAGTGACGCTCAAATCGAAATATTGATGAAGCCAAAAAAATCCAAAGTTGAAGAGCATTGAGGATTCGAAATTCCAAAAAGTTGTGCCAAATACGGCTAAGGTAATCTATGCCTGACACATAAGTGAATTGAAAGAATTGTGTTTATATTTCCCATGTGTTCTCATTTGTAAATTTAACTATTGCTAAATAGTTGTTAAATGATTTGTTGTGTTATATTTGTTATTTAAGAATCTGTTTTTTCTATTCATGAGGGGGATAGGAGTGGTTCTGATCCCAAAATCCCGGGCTTTAAAACACGAAATCCCGAGGTCCCGAATTTAAATAAAGTAAATCCCGACCTCCCGAAATTCGAAAACAAGAATTCCCGGATCCCGAAAAGGTCAATCCCGAAATCCCGAGCTTAAAAACACCCGATCCCGGAGTCCCGATAAAGGTCCTATCCCCCCTCATCTTCAAGAGCAAATGTGTTTATATTCTTTCATCATGTTTTCCCCATTGCACTTGAGCTGTGCGGTAGCCGAAGTTATGACGAGAGGTTTCGTAATTAAAGTCACTGCATACGGGAAAATATCGACGAATTGTTGCATGGAAAGTAAATATTTCTATACCGGTATATGTATACAGATTTTTGGTAAAAAAAAAGAATTTTCTTTTCTAAAAAATATTCACGTTTACTTTTTTAGAGTAAAACTTAGCCATTCAAGTATATAAAGCATATTCAACTTTTTTATTAGAATTATAAGAAATTATACTGGAGAGTTATTTAAAAGATGCTCGATACTGTTTGAAGTTTAATAACTTGATGTTTTTTAATTGTATATGCTCAGATTAGTTTTGTTTCAAATATAGGTTAACCTTTTTTTTGTATTTTTAGAGTTTCTAGAAAGATGCAAAATAATTGCGAAATGGAGGCTGTCTCAGTTAAACTTTACATATTCATGTGTAAAGTTGTTGGTTCTTAAAACATTGTCAGATACAGAAGATTATATTACACACTTCACGATGATATATCCAATGATATCAGTTGTGAATTCATTAGCAGTGGAAGCAAGGCTAAAGGTTTGGACCTTCCAGGAAGCGATTTTAGCATTATAGAAGAAAGGAGATAATTGATCCTTTCCATGTTCCCCCAACTTTAACCGCTGATGGGAATCTTATTTCCAACAACGATATTGATGGACCATTTATTACACATTCGTGTCTTATTGATATTGACTCTATGGATTGTTTAAATGCTCACGCATGGCCAACGATAGCACAACAATGGTTGTTAAGCTTAAGACCTTCTGGTTGGCCATCACAGGATATCATTTCGAAAATAGTTTCCCAAGGCTGTTTATTAGTACCAGTTGGAAGCAAGTCATTGAGCAGCAAAGGAAATCATTTTGAATGGAGATTTTCCTTTTCTCTTTCGGAGAAATATTGGTCCGTTCCTTTAATCACACCTAATTGCTCTGCTATGCGTTTTTAAAAATATGGCTAAAAGAATGATTAAATGGTGACTTCGTTAGCAAAAATAAATTATGCTCATATTTTATGAAAACCGTGCTTTTTTGACATTAGAAGAAAAGAAGAACCTGAACTGGATTCCTCAAAATTGATAGCACTGTTTTCTGTTATGCATTGATCGTATTCATTATTGGATCGTATGTGGTTATTTCCCTAACTATTTCATACCGGAACATAACATGATTGGTGAGAAACTCTCTCATGACGATCAAGCATATCTTTCGTCAACTTTTGATAAAATGAACATGTGTTAAAATTGGAAAACAATGTTTTCCATTCCGTTATTACGCAATTTTTGTGTCTTTCCAATGAGCATTCAAAGACAGCCTGATCGTCTGAAAGAACTCGACGAAGCATTGTTGTCACTTCAAAAATTCGGCTGTATGATATTGAATTTATTGGATAAATGTAAAGTAAACAGTATATCTGCATGCATAATTTATACAATGATACACAAGCTATCAAATTCTGCAAGACCAATTCTTATCTTAATTAATGTTTTTGAAAGACAATAGGAATATAATAACATCTCTTGATATTGCAAATCGTACTTACAAACTAGGCTATCTGTGTTATAAATGATGTCTATCTCGAATGTTATTGGATACATATTACGATGCCGAGTATGGATGATTACTTCTTTTGGCAATTTTTACTCCACACATAAGTATCATAATAATTGAGAATGGAAATGGGGAATGTGTCAAAGAGACAACAACCCGACCAAATAAAAAAACATCATCAGAAGGTCACCAACAGGTCTTCAATGTAGCGAGAAATTCCCGCACCCGGAGGCGTCCTTCAGCTGGCCCCTAAACAAATATATACTAGTTCAGTGATAATGAACGCCATACTACTTTCCAAATTGTACACAAGAAACTAAAATTAAAATAATACAAGACTAACAAAGGCCAGAGGCTCCTGACTTGGGACAGGCGCAAAAATGCGGCGGGGTTAAACATGTTTGTGAGATCATAACATGTCATATATATTGCAATTGTTATTGAGTATTGTTTCTTTTAAAAATCGCTTCGTGCAAAATAATATGAAAATTCAATCGTTTAAAGACATATCGAAATTTAAGAAAATGGTATATAGAAGATCATTCATTGAAAGGATGGAATTCGAATCTAAGAGAATATTTCATATAGAAGTCAGTTGTCTCATGATGGTAAACAATTAATTTCTAATGGACGAAATTCCCAAATTGGGATTAATTCCATCCTATACGCTTTAAGAAAAAGTGTTTGAATTTTTGAATGATAAAGAAAGGTATGTAACTTCCTCTTTTAGATTTTTAAAAGCACTGAAACATTTTGACCTGCAGGTCATAAAGTAGACAAAACTAACACAAAATATTTACATGTGCTATTATGAACAGGTCTGATGTATGTTTTCGAAAATAAAAATATCTATTTAACATAACGTATTTAACTTTAAAATGCTATATATATTACTGAGAAACAGGAACTAATACGCATAGCCATTCAGTTTTCGGACCATATATATCCTGTACAGTAAACTATTCAGCCTGACTTCACATAAAGGAAAACTTTTGGGGAATTAGCTTTATAGGTTGATTACCTTATATGTTACAAGGTCTACGTCCTGAAAAAAACATCATAAATATTTTGAAATTCCCGATTGAAAATATTTAGGTTTCTAATCAGATTATATATTGTCCTGTTGATACAGGTGTGTCAAATTATCACAACCCAAGATAAAGCTGACAGGAGATTGTCAAGGTCTGGTGAGAGTGATATATCAACGTATGCAGATATATAGATTAAGATTGAGTGCACTTTACAAATACATGTAGCAATAAATGTATATTTATGATGTATCTGCTAAAATATTTTATTTTTACAAAACAAAACAAAAATACATTGCTTTATCACAATCAGCTGAAACCAATGATGGTGTTTATCTCTGAAATTGTTAGCCTATAAATATTTGCTACTACCTCTCTTTTCTATATGCCTAGTGGAGAAGAAACACGAACCAGTGATAAAGCCTTTGGTTTTCATCCGGTAAGAAATAGAGCCATCGAAATCGAGTTCTCTCGGCAGTCACGTTGTCAAGTGTTTTGACTATTAAAATTCTTAAGACGAAATTGCAAATTGAGTTATGCTGAATTTTCGCAACCATGAATATTATTTGACAAAACTACACGCTGTGCGCTTAGTTGTAACAAAAATTCAGTACATGTGATCTAAAGATGTAAAACATTTATTCCATGTTTTTCAAGAGCTGTTTAGAATTCTACTAGAATTAGAATATAAATTAGTCCAAGTAATTTCTAAGAAAAACTGAGGTGAAAATTTGATTGATTAACTTCCTGTGATGGATTTTTTTTTAATATGCAATGCAATGTTATATAAAATTTGTCTATAAAACTGGATAGGATAAAACTTGACTCATGCCAAATAACTCTTTATTTGAAACAAAGACAAATTTTGCACAATTTTTGAAAAGTTCAATTCAACAAAGACTAATAGGTGAACTCAATTGTGGTACATGTATGCCTTTTTAAAAGATAATCGATGATTTTTAATATTTCCAAAAAGTACAGTTTTATAAGAGCTTAAAATTTTGGGTAATACAAAATGCTTGGTTTATTGAATTGTCGAAATTTAAATCTCAATGACAGGAAATCGTTCACCAGAGTATAGGTCTATGTAAAAGACAAAACACGTATTTTGTATTCATTTTAAGAATGAACACTAAAATTATTGCATTATAAATTGGACTAAAAGTTTACGAAATAGTGTATATTAATAAAACAAATCTTGGGATAGATAATAAAAACACTTTAAATGAAATGTGCCAGAATGATACCGATAATTTAAATGACGATAAAACTTTGTAGTTTTATAGTTTTCTCCAGCTTTGAGTTATCAACTGTTTACATTTCAGTGTTATTGATGAGTAAAATGTTGACAAAACACGAATCTTGCAATTGATGGAATGAAATTATAAGCGTGGTAATTTTTTTTTATTAATTTTTCAATGTTTGACTTTTCAAAATAATGCATTATCCAACACGTCTAAACAAATCAAATTATGAAAGATTGACAAGCGTTGTGAAGAACAATACAGTTCCAAGAGTTGACTGGTGGTTAGACATCTAATTATCCCCTGGTCGTCTTCCGAATGTTGTTAAAACGCTTGTCAACATAATGCCTCAGTTTGTCTGTGTGGGATGTATAAATTCGAAGCTACATCGGTCAGAATGGAGTCGATAAATCATATGTCTCTTGCAGAGAGAGTTAATTGCTTTTTGAACACTAAGACCCATTTAAAACAATTTCAAAAATCCGGAGTTGGCCTGTTGCATGGCTTCATTTCTGTTTTTATCTAATTTTACACATTTGTCAGCGCATTTTTAAATTCATGCCGCCCTTTATTTCGTGATACCCTTATTACAGGACCTGCCTATTATAGTTATTATTATGTTGTTTCTTCCTGAAGATGGTTTATAACGACAACAGTAGTTAACCGGTAATCAAAAGTCATAAATAAATTGGGAGAAAACAAATCCGGGTTACAAACTAAATCCGATGGGTAACACTTCAACTATAAGAGGAAACCAAAGGAACAACAGGAACACTGAAGTGTAACAAAAACAAACGCCAACACACATAGTAATAAAACTATTTGCCATACTCCTGACTTGGTACATAACATTTTAAGAAAAATGGTGGGTTTAAACTGGTTTTATGGCTAGCCAAACTTCCAGCTTATGACAATGTAAATAAATATATCGCTAAAATTACAACAATACGTTACAGATACACAGCAAAAATACACGCAGGAACCTTCATTTCAGAGAAACGACACAACATACAAACCTCATATGCAATCTCGTACTTTAAACAATTATTTCTCAATAATCGTCTAAACAATTTTTATGACAGTGATGTTATGGAAAGGCAATTGTATAATTATTTGGACTGCACACGAAATGACCTCACACATTATTCAACCGAAACCTTAACAGAAACATACAAAAATTACATGAATGTTGGATGTACAAAATACTGAGACACGTCATATAGCAATGCAAATTCAAACTCGGTTTATCAGTCATATACGAGAAAAGGTCACGTTCGGTTCTTAGCACACAGACGACAAAGATGCTAAACCACAATCTAAGACGTGGTACAAATGTCATAAGTTAATTTAGACACAGACATCTATTGGTCCATGACCGCAAATCAACAAACAGTTATCAAGAAAAATACTTAACAAATGTTGCAGCGCTCTTTTTGTGTGTTAGTTTTGTTGTTTGCCTTGTATTTGACAGAAGTAATCTGAACTAAGCATATCAAACCCGTTAGCAGTAAAGATTGTTTTAACAAGTGTTTTTGCCAATACATAAGAAGTGCATCTAAAAAAAAATCTAATAACAAAAATATGTTCATTCCAAAATATGTAAATCGGAACGATTATCGGAAATATTTATATGTACCTATATTACATTTTTTTACACCAAAGAACATGTGTACCATTTTTAAATTAAATTATTCATTACTTAGGCCGTGTTCACATTGACCTAAACTCGGTGTTGTGTTAGTGTAACTCACACATAAACTAAACATAATTACGTTCCCATTGATAAAACTCATGTAGTTTAAATCATGTTTTGTCTACATGCAGTCGATAGTCGATGTAGGCCTTGTGTAGGTTCAGTGTACACAAAACTAGACATTCCGAGCTGTAATTTTTCCATTTATTTGTAAAAAAAGAAACGATTTTTATATAAAATTGATACTAATAATACTTATTAATTAAGTTCTTTACAGAAATATTTATCTAAACTTGCTATATTTATTTGTTATAAAAACACTTTACGTAGCCTTAGTAACCACCTATCAAAACTCATCAATCATCATTGCCGAACACATAATTCCTTAGAAAATGTCTTCCCAAATCGACTGGACGTACACACTTTATTCTGTTTTCATACCATATAGATCCTGTACAGTAAACTATTCAGTCTCAGTTCACATTAGGAAATATTTTGTAGAGTGAACCTAATTTGTTATAAGGTCTACGTTCTGAAAAAACTCATAATATGTTTATCATACGTATTTCGTGTGTTTTTGTTGATTAAAAACATCATGAATATTTTAAAATTCCCGAAAGAAAATATTTAAGTTTCTAATCAGATTATATGTTGTCCTGTTGCTACAGGTGTGTCAAATTATAACAACCCAAGATAAAGCTTACAGGAGATTGTCAAGGTGTGATCAGAGTGATGTATCAACGTATGCAGATATATAGATTAAGATAGAGTGCACTTAACAGAGCATTTCCTGTATCACCCCACATATTCCAAGTTTTAGATTAGTTTTATTTATATCCAAGAAATTCGTAGTTTTCATAAAAGGAAAATTCTATAGACAGAAGTAGAAGTATACTTAACAACAAAATTATTTATATTTACCTGTGAACAATATGATGTTTTTTTCAATTTGATGTTTTTATAAAATTGTTTAACATTTCACAGCAGTTTTGGAATTTTACTTTAACAATTCATCTCTTCTTTTTATTAACTCTGTATTTAGATTGTATCACAGATCAAATTTATTCGTTCCTTGTATGTTTATTTGTGTCACTTCGTTTTTTGATTGATTTAAGTAATTCAAATTGATATTTTATAGTGTGTCTTTTTTTTTTTTTTTTTTCTTTAGATTAGACCGTTGGTTTTCCTGTTTGAATGGTTTTACACGTCATTTTTTGGGCCCTTTATAGCTTGCTGTTCGGTGTGAGCCTTTGCTCCGTGTTGAAGACAGTACCTTAACATATAATGGTTTACTTTTATAAATTGTAACTTGGATGGAGAGTTGTCTCATTGGAACTAATACCACGTCTTCCTATATCTATCAATTTGAAGTATTTGCTAAAATATATCAATTTGACCAAAAAAAGTCCATAACTTTATTACAATCACAAAATCCGAGTCCACCTTAATATAACATGAACGAGATAGGAATCGTTATATAATTTTATTGAATATAAGTGATACGTTATCTCTTAGCTGATGGTGTTAATTTAATTTCCCCTTTACCAATCGGCTTGAATTATGTTATCATCCGTTATCGAATAGCAAACAACGGAATTTTTTTTTCTTTCTAATATTGACGTATATTATGGAGAGTTTACTTTTTTGATTTACTGACGTTGTTTGTCATCTTAATCACGTGTCTATTGTATTTTTAATGTGTCTTTGTAAATTAATACTTTTAGTGTTTGGTCTATTTTTGGCAATATCCATTGGACGTGGCTCAGTACTTGTACAATCCGTCATTTTGTTGTTGTGCAATGGTACATTGTTGTATTCTTGTCTTTCGTATTTGCAGATGTGCTTTGTCTATATTTCTGTTTGTTTGTCTTTGTTGTCATATTTGCTTGGTTTTGTAGAAATAAAGATTATAACACAATGCTGACGGCTGTACCCATAACGTTTACATTTTTATATATAACATGTATAACGTCTATTTGTTTTGTTTACACATCGTTGTTAATATAATAGAATTTTTAGCGACTGTCATACAAGTGAGAAGTTTAGATCGCAACAGAACCAGGTTAAATCTTCCATTTTCTACATAAGAAAAGAGGGACGAAAGATACCAAAGGGACATTCAAACTCATAAATCTAAAACAAACTGACAACGCCATGGCTAAAAATGAAAAAAAGACAAACAGAAAAACAATAGTACACATGACATAACATAGAAAACTAAAGAATAAACAACACGAACCCCACCAAAAACTAGGGGTGATCTCAGGTGCTCCGGAAGGGTAAGCAGATCCTGCTCTACATGTGGCACCCGTCGTGTTGCTTATGGAATTACAAATCCGGTAAATAGTCTAATTCGGTAGGTCAAATTCATGAAAGGGAAGGGGATTGTAGTTACGACGTAAGGGACATATCCGATATCATTTGTGAAACGGTTATTCCATAACGGTCAACCAACTTGTGATGGCGTCCGTAAAATGCCTTTACCAAATGAATAATCTGACAGTTGTTATCTATTCGTTCTATGTGTTTCAGCTTTTGATCTTGCCATTTGCTTAAGGTCTTTCCGTTAACAACATTCCTCGGAATTCGGTAGTTAAGTCATTCAACTCTGTGGTACGAAAGTTGTAAGATTCAGCAAACACTACAGGCTGTTAAAAGTTTGTGCACGTGTTTCTATAGATTCTTTTTACGACCAATTAACAATTCTGATGTTTCCTTGTCACATCTTTATATCTGTTTAATTAATCTACTTTTGAACACAAAGTAAAGGTTCCCTGTTAATAAAACAAATGTACTAATATTTGTAATAACGTTTTATGGTGCCTAGGTAGGTTTTATGTAGAGGGATTTCTTCTCACTGCGTCTGCAATTTGTTTGATCAAAATTATGTTTTTAAGAACACTAAACTTATTGTTTTTACTTTGTTTTATGCATCAATATTTGTTCAATTTGTAAATGACATAATGAAACATCATTTATGTATGTATTGAAATGAAAAAGATAAACCAAATATCACCAACACACACAAGTAATCATAGAACAAAGCACTAACTTAGAAAGGATTTTTTTGTATTCGAGAACGAAATTTCTTTGATAGTTGATGCCTGTCATCTATTATTTTGTTGTCTTTTATTCTAGCATGGATAGATATTTCTCGTATCACACTGTATGTGTTACGTAAAAGTGATACACAAATCTGAGTTAATTTCATTAGCTTATCCAGCATCACGGACAATATTAAGACATTTCCATTGGTTATTCGTTAGGTCAATAAAGACTTTCAAAGGTTAAGACGATTTACATTTTGTCCATTTTGATTTCTTCAATAATATACAATACACTCACACATTTAACCTGAAAATCTGTTTTGCCAATTATTACTACATTCTGAAGCGTACAGAAAGTCTTTAACTGTCTGATGTAAATTTTGAAACCGGAAAAGGAAGTTTGACTTCATACTTGACTGTGCAAAAGACAAGATCAACATTTCAAGGAATTTTAAAATTTACACATTGAGAGTTTTGGCCATAAAAGAAATAGGTTTAACAACTTGAAAAAATTGGATATCGCTTGAAATCAACTCTCGTTGTTTAATTTGAATAGTAACAATAAAAAATAAAATCTCAAAATCTGAGGAAAATTAAAAAAGTAAAGTCCCTAATCAAATGGAAAAATCAAAAGCTCAAACACATCAAACGACTGGATAACAACTGTCATATTCCTGACTTTGAACAGGCATTATCTTATTAGAAAACGGTTGATTGGACCTGGTTTTAAACTAGCTAAACCTCACACTTGACAAAGGGTCGTTTATTATTATATTGAAATTAAATATCTCAAGTTGATATCAGGTGAAATCCTATTTTCACTCGTTATGAAATCTAAAAATATCCTTCATCAGCGTAGGGATTCAATGTTTTACATATTTAATTAAACTATGAATACATGTCGTGTGTTGTTGTATATTAAATTTGTTTTGCATTCATTATTTTGAACATAAATTAGGCCGTTATATTTCTCGTTTGAATTATTTTACTGATTGTTGAAGACCGTACGATGACCTATTGTTGTTAATTTCAGTATCATTTGGCCTCTGGTTAGAGATATGTCTGATTGGAAATTATACCACATCTTCTAATTTTGATGTCGTTCATATCATATTTATGAAAGACTCTTTTGTGCCTTTGATTAAGTTATTTTCATATTTTTGTCAAATTGAAATACTTAAGTCAATACATATTTTTTGTCCATTTAATGCTTTTTTTTTTATAAATAGCATTAATGGAGCACGTTGGAGTATTAAGTACTCTATCCTAATCTACATATTTGAATACGTTTACATATGACCGTAATCAGACCTTGGGAATTTTCTCCCGGCTTTATATATGGATCGTGACAACTTGTCAAGTATTCACATGCGTAAATATATTCAATAAAAAACCTCAATGTCATCATTGTGGAATTTGAAATGTTTATGTTGTTTCTAATTTGAAAAAACACAAACAAAAAAGCATAACCAGTTTCTGCAGAATGTGGACCTCACAAAATATCGTTTAGTCAACTATATGGGCTAACACACAAAATAACCGTTTGATTATGTGATTTAAGAATTGCAACTTTACTATACAAAAGTTATGTGCTCTGAAATCGGAATATCCAAACATTGAGAACGTTTACTTCTCGTTTAGAGTCATACATCTTTGGCAAACTTGTTCACTATCTGCTCCTTAAAATCCTTTTTTTTTTTTTTTAAATCAAACAAGTTTACATATATATTTTCGCATGTTATCTATTGGATAAAATATCCTCAAATATACCAGGCTTTTATTTTTAAACAAAAGACGAATGTTTCTTCTCCAAAAGGCTCATCACTGACACTCAAGCAAAACAATTGAGTTCCAAAATTAAAATTTAGCTACACTTTCTACCTGAGATACTTGTTTAGGAATTCACAAATATTTCGTGTTTAAATATTTAAAAGGATCTTCGTATATACTGACAATCGCACTTGTAATACAATCGTGAAATGCTTACTGGTTTTATCATGCCTAATTAAGATAACTTCTGGCAAACGAAATAATTAACAACCTCTGTGGTTATGTGGTAGCAAATATGCTGGATTATAGTACTCAGACGAGTCAAACATAAAGTAATTGAAAGACTTCTGCATAACAAATACAGCATGTATAAGAAAGAGAAGAAACAGCTCTTATTAACGAAAGAATAATGTGTTTATATCCAGCAGTTTGTGTATTTTTAGCTGTGAACTGTTTTTTCTGAACTTTCATACTATAAATCTGCTATTTGTGTAAGCAGGTTTTATGTGCCAAATAAATAAACATGTTTTTACAATGCTGTTTTCAAAATCTTAGATTGAGAATTGTAAGAAAAAATACTTCAAGCAGTTTTTTCCATTGATAAAATTTCAATGTTACTATTTTCAATTCCCGATCATGTAGTAACACAAATATACATGCATAATAATACATCGTGATTATAGACGTGTAAGATTTGATACGCGATTTGAATGCAAACGAGTAAATTGTTTATGAATAACTAGTTGTACGGTTGTACATTACTTTGGAATTATACATCTACAACTACAGGTTGAACTACCGAGAATATTCTAGCTAGATACTGTGTTACAATTTATACTTTCTTAAAAGTTTGAGTACATTTTAATTGATTACTCACTATATCAAATATATTTTGTATTATGCAATCCTATTCGAGAGTGCCCGAGAGAAAGAATACTTCGTTTTTCTTATTAAACATGTTTATTTCAAGATGAATGATACAAGTGACTTTGTTAACAAGAGAATATTGTAGAGTATTGTATGGTACAGTTATTTATTACTAAAAAAAGGGATGTCTAATGAACAAAGTTATAGCCAAAGAAATCTATAATCGTAAGTTTACCATGAGATATTGCCATTAACGTGGAAAATCCGAATGTGTTCACTATGTGAGCTGCCGATCTACAATCTAGAAAAATTCTAGAAAAAGGTTACTGGGTTCAAATATGTATGAAAAGTTGACAACCCAAAATGTGTTTAATTTATTGAAAAAGTTATTGAAAGATTACGGGTCTGAAAATATAACAAAATTTTCAAATTGATATACAAAGTGGGAAGCACTTAAACAATTCATCCACAAACATCAAAGACAGTTTTATTTTGAAAACAGACCAACGTCAAGACCAATTGTTATGTCCAAATTTTTACAACAGATGTCTAAGGGTTGAACCAATTCTAACAGAACGATGAAGTGAAGAAAACTCTGATAAATAAAAGCCACAGTAGTATACAGCCTTCAGTATTCATAATTCGATTACGCAAAGACAAATCCATGTAACAAACTTCATCCGAGGGAAACACATCAATTATAAGCGGAAAACAACGGAACAACAGTAACACTGATTTACATCAAAAGCAAACACCAACATACACTGAAACAGATTGTGGATATCAACTGCAGATTCCCTAGTTCGTACAGGAGGTCATTTTAAGAATATATGATAGGGTGAATCTAGTTTAAATGACTAGCCAAACCTCCTGCTTTTATCGAAATGTTAAATAAATTACCGCTCAATTGACAACATGGACATTATATGTGACAAACAAACAAACGCAAGAACACTCAGCACAGAGATATACACAAGTTAGTAACATAATAGTACATTACAACATGTAATCCTCAGAATAACAACGAACAACTCCCATGAATTTCGACAAAACACCAGGACACCACAAATGAATCATAAACTGCGCATCCCATGAATGGACCAACGTCATATGAAAAATAATATGAACACCAAATCGTTTTACATTTCGGTTTAATAAATCGCCAATTACGATACATCTTCATGCATGATATTTGAATTCCTAAAGTGTGTGACGATTCCGATGTAATTTCGTCTGTTCCATCATAAGGGGTTCAATTAAAACAAAAAAGTGAAATTACTAATGGGATAGTCGAAAATAATAAGTCAAATAAAAACATTTGAAAGTGCCTACATGGCTATGTACTGGTTACCTCACCTGAAAAAGCAACCATTTGAATTTCGTTTCATCTCCGCATCTAGTGAGTGTTCTACTACTAATCTAGCAGTACTTCTTGCTACACCCCTTTCTACCATCAAAGAACTTGTTATTAACATTAATAAAGCTAGTGAAAATAATGGTATTAAGCATTTTTGGATAAAATACATGCTTTTTTGGTGGTCCTTGTAATTCTGTACCGAACGAGGTAAGTATGCTAGATATACTTACTGGAAATATGAAGATATGATTGAAGCTTTAAAGTTTCTCCTGGACGTACGTTTCGGCGATAAAGCTTAAGTGTATCGACATGCAGAAGTTATTCCAATGGACACTAACTGTTCCCCTTTACTAACATATGTCTTCCTGTATTGCTACGAATATCAGTTTATGACCAAACTCAGTGAAGACTCGTCATTGTTACATTTGGTTGATACATTCAACAATACCTACCGTTATCCTTATGTTATTTTTTCGTAAAATAATCCAGAGTTCTCTAAATATATTAAAGAAATTTACCACAAGGAACTTACTTTAACTATATCTAACACAAACACCAGTAGTAGTCATTTTCTAGATTTTGACATTTCAATTTGTAAAGGGACACTCCTTACTAAAATTAACGACAAAAGATGTCTTTTGATTGAGTTAAGCTATTTCAATTGATATTCTATAGTGTGTCTTTTTCTATGTTGTAATGTTACACTATTATTTCGGGTAAAGGCGAATGTTGATATTTATTTAAACGTTTAAACCTGCTGCATTTGTTTGCACTAGCTGTTCTTAGTGTGGAAGCTGATGTTCAGTAGTTGTGGTTTGTTGATATGGTTCAAAAGGGTTTCTCGTTTTTTATATAGATGAGACAGTTTGTTTTTGAATGATTTTACACTAGTTATATTTAGGGGCCATTTACAGCTAACTGTTCGGTGTTAGAAAAAGTTCCGTGTTGAAAACCTTAGTTTTACCTATAGTGATTTTTCTTTTAAAATTGTGACTTGGATGGAGAGCTGTCTCATTGGCACACACACCACATCTTCCTATTTTTTCATATCCATGATACCGTTGCCAAATAATATAAAAACATTTAAAAATAAGGAGATGTAGTATGATTGCAAATAAGATAACTATCAACCAAAGTTCAAATGAAGTGGATTTTCTTTTTAACTTTTAGTTGTGTAAATCTAACATGAGATATTGTATTTTCTACCTTGAAGTAAATATATTTTCTACTAGATAAACGATTGGTTAAACAAAATAACATTACGTATTATAAATATACACATTGAAAAAAGTATTGCAACACCTTGATTTTTTAAAACTTGAAAAATCAGCCTCTTTTTTTGGATGCAAAATAGTAAAATATGTGTATAATATTATTGAAACATAGTTTATGATAACATTGGCATTGAAACGAACAAACAATGTTTGACAAAAAAAACGATTTATATAACCACAATTTAAATAACCAAATAAAGTGTTTTTTTGTACACAAAAATGCATTTTACAACTTTTACTGTAGTCGAACTTTACAATTTCAGACATTTCAAAATTAATCTTCTGATGACTGTTCACATCATGGTTGATCGTTATACGCCAAAGAATTAGTACTTTGTGCGAAGTCTTCATTCAAACGGATAACCGAATCTAAACGTCTTCTGATTCTTGCCATAAATCGACTAATTTGTTGCTAAGGTAACAGCAACCATTTCTGATCAAGGGCATTGTTTATTTCATGAAGTGTTCGAACTAGGGTGTCCTCTCGTGCACTTTCCGCTCAATAGTGTCTAAAATATGCTCGATATGATTCAAATCCGGGCTACGATCGGGCCAAGGAAGATGAACCGAATTCCATTTGAACATTGGATCTTCCTCCACGATGCTAATTTCCAACTTTGGCGAGCTCTGCACTACATTGGATTCGGAAAACTGTCTGTCTATTCGTTAACAAAGGTCTCCGAAATGGTCTTATCGCACGATAACCAGTAGCGATGAGTCGATCTCGAACAGTTCTTGTTAAAAGGCTCCTGTGTGGCCACTACTCTCTTTTTAGGATTGTCTTGTAAGCAATAAGTTTCCTTCTGACCAACCTTCATTATGCTTGATTTTCCCTAGCAAATGGTATAGAGGGTCTTCATTATCTCGGAAGGTTTTTTACAGCGTTTATTGCCTGATTTTTTTTCTTCTCAAAACGACTTATAGGGGAATGACGATGACCAACAATACGTGCAGTTGTTACAGCGACATCCCTGCTTCTCTTATGCTGATAATCTGCCATTTTGCTGCAGTTGTCAAGGACCCATCACAAGGTATCAATCACATAACTTTAAAAACTTGGTTATTTAAAGTGTTAAAAATAATGAGGATAAAAACATCTGTTTTGCTGTTTACGAGTACAGTAGCTGCATGTGCAGATAAAAACTTATCGGGTCGATATTTATTGATTAAATTCAGGTGAAACCTAAATTATGTTTAACTAGTTCTATTTTACCAAATTTTATCACAAAAAAATAAAGAGTATTTTTTTTTAATTTCAATTTCAATTTGGTGTTGCAATACTTTTTTCCATGTGTATATGTCAAATCGGAATATCAAGCAAAGATAAAAACCGTGGTATCTTGATACAAACATGATAAAAATATGTTATTGTTTTTGTGTACGTTCCAGAAGCATG
This sequence comes from Mytilus galloprovincialis, assembly GCF_965363235.1. Lineage (NCBI taxonomy): Eukaryota > Metazoa > Mollusca > Bivalvia > Mytilida > Mytilidae > Mytilus > Mytilus galloprovincialis. The sequence continues at coordinate 41,392,816 of NC_134851.1, read as the reverse complement.
TCGCAATAATTTAGGAATATACTCGAATGTTTGATACACACAAGATATTTTCCAGCACTGACACCGAAAGGTAAATAACTTGCTATTTTAAAGTAAACTATTCTTAGCTAGTTTTCCATTGTAATTACAGATCAATCAATTAATTTACCTTCAAAGCTTATACAATAAGATAAATGATTACTGTTTATTTCAATTTGAATCCTTTTTTATATGATAATAATCAGACGTTTGCACTAAACCAAACTTTGGGAAATTGCATTAAATTATACGATTGATATTACTTTAGCCCGCATCTGGCACAACCTTTTTTATTTTTTGTCTTCAATGCTCTTCAACTTTATTTTTGTTCGGCTTTTAAACTTTTTTTGATTTGAGCGTCACTGATGAGTCTTATGTAGACAAAACGCGCGTCTAGCGTATCATAATATAAGCCAGGTACCTTTGATAACTATTTGCACACCATACACACGCATGTATTCAGTGATACAAATTCTTCAAAGTGTTCGAGACTACTAGATATATGACAACCGAATACATTCGCTTCTTTTTGTCAATTCTAAAACCTTAAATATAGGCTAATCATAATAAAAGAGGGACGAAAGATACCAAAGGGACAGTCAAACTCGTAAATCTAAAACAAACTGACAATGCCATGGCTAAAAATGAAAAAGACAAACAGAAAAACAATAGTACACATGACACAACATAGAAAACTAAAGAATAAACAACACGAACCCCACAAAAAACCAGGGGTGATCGCAGGTGCTCCGGAAGGGTAAGCAGATCCTGCTCCACATGCGGCACCCGTCGTGTTGCTTATGTGATTACAAATCCGGTAAATAGTATAATTCGGTAGGTCAAATTCATGAAAGGGAAGGGGATTGTAGTTACGACGTAAGGAACATATCCGATATCATTTGTGAAACGGTTATTCCATAACGGTCAACCAACTCGTGATGGCGTCCGTAAAATTTACGAAGGGATGATTTCAACTTCACCATTTGGAACTCTTGGTTTAATAGCTTCTTTGTGAGCAGTAATATAATATTAATAATAATATACTAAGAATAAATTCCTCGGGTACACTATCAATCAAAAATTATTTTACGTGTCCTACATATTTGTGTATTGTATACATAGTACATCGACACATTGGTATTGACTTTTCGTTATCTATCATTTATGTTACAATTGTATTGATTTTGATATAATAGTATCTATAGTACTAAAATAACGAGGTCCAATTTGTCAGCCATCATCGGGTAAAAACGACAAATCAAAGAATTCTACTTTATTTATAGCTAATATAGGACAATGGTTTAGATTAAAAATTACACCACTCCAGACACTTTTTGTCTTCCACATAACTTATATTGCCAATAATTAACAAGTTCCAGGTCGAATCCGATACCGATACCAATAGTATATTTACCGGTTACCTATTACCTTATCTGTACGTTCCGCAGCTGACAGGCGCACTACCAAACGGTGTATTTATGATTTTGCTATATACCCGGGTCATAAACACAGGATTGACACTACTAAATTCAATCATTGTCAAAATTTTCCCTATTGTAGTATTTACATCAGTAAGACTTTCTAAGATAACAATACGAATACTAAAAATCTGGACTTAAAATAAGGCGTATAGGTACAGTTTTCACTCTTATCAGTGATGCTCAGATCAAAATAGTTATAAAGCCAAACAAGTTTAAAGTTGAAGAGCAATGAGGACCCAACATTCCAAAAAGTTTTTATGTTAAATTGTTAAAAAAAAGTTAGTAAAATTGTTAAAAAAAAGTTAGTAAAATTGTTAAAAAAAAGATAAGAGCAAATTAAAAATTTGGCCGGTTAATACAGAATTCAAGTACCCTTAAAATGAAAATATATTTTTTTTGTCCATTTGTAAATAGTAATGAGCAAATAAGTCACATGTATACTCTTTATGAATAGTTTAAACTTTTGAATACTTTTTAATCGTCTTTTATGTTAATCTGATTACTCGACATAAAGAATCTATGAATTTGGCGGTACCTTCAAATTAGTTTTTTTACAAAGACAAAAACATAAATAATAAAAACGCCATTATTCAAGTAAAACAAACACAGCCTCTCGGTATACTCTTCTGACATTATCACAAATAATTCATTTGATAAAATAATGATAACCAAATGCGTTGCAAAAGTTGTTCATCTTAAACATAGTAACGTGTATTCTCTTTTTTTCAGTTTGTCCATAATACAAGTCAGTATGGGAAAATGGTATGAAATGTTTGATAATTATTGTAATAAAATCAAAAAGACCACAGACGAAATAGAAGAAGGAAAATATAATCTGGATTTTCCCGGACCATTTCCGTCCAAATATATTCGTAAATCGTACGAAGACAAAATGTTTTACTATTCCGGGTCAGAAAAAATGAAACATATCTTATACAAACTTCAATTTTTCATACATTTTAACACGCATTCAACTGATTGCAGAAGAAGTAAAAGAATAGTTTGTAATATATTTGGTGAGCGTATTGCTTTCTATTTGATTGAAAATGATATTCCTTCGAAATACAACGCCACGGGGACAACACGGATACGCGGTAAGCAGATATTATTTGAAGATACATCAAGAACGAAAACTCAATATAAACACATTATGCCAGCATTAGAAGCTTATCCGTCCAAAGAACTTGGGGACGCTATGTTGAAAGCTTTGAATACTCCAACGTCCGAACAAACATCACAAGGACTTAAATGGTGGATAATTCGCCCAGCTTCGTTATTCATTCTATTAACACATATTGCAGAGGCTGCGATTCCTTTCAAAGAGACCCTTAAGGAATTTGAAAGTGCAATTCGATACAATAAATCATCCTCAGATACAATGGACAAAATTGTGAATATTAAAAAAATGACTGGTCGTATCCCTATGGCTGATAAGATTGTCAGGAGTAAATTGCGAAAAGTTGCTGAGGGTACAGTCTCATTCACAGAAGCATTCAGTATTAAGAACTTTGTCATAAGGGATAAAAAAGGAACATCAAAGGGTCGCACATGGGTGCTGAAAGATGAAGCGGGTGATTTAACCGGAGATTTAAGCGACAGTGAGGATGAAAATAATACTCCAACCGGAGATTCTAGCAGCACGGATGATGAGGATAAAAAGAGCACTTCAACAGGAGATTCCGAGAATGAAAACAATACCCAATCAGGCTTGCCAACAGAAAGTAAATACCAGGAAAATCAAAATCAAGAATTCTTAGTGGAATCGTAGATTGTTAAAAAATCTGGATTGTATTATTAATTCAGTATTGACTTTAGGCATTTTATCTGTTATTGGTGCTTAAGTTATTATGTGAATTTAAGAATAATGAGAGAAAAAACATGATATGCCATACAAAAAAAATATATCTGAACAGGTTTTGTCGCAAGACATTTCCAAAAATTAAAGATATATCTATTAAGAATTCTTATATCTTTTCAAAGGTAAACATTACATCACATAAAAGAACATAAGAGAACATTAGTTTCATAAAAAGAGTCTTCTTAGAGTATTGACCGCTTTGTTGATTTGTATTGAATGATTGTTAACCTTAAGAGTCTTTATAGATTCATATTAGATGATCTTTGCTAATGGCTTTCTTTTGTTGACGATACCATCAGAAATACAACAAGGCGTATGGGTTGAATTTAGTTAGTTGCGAATAAAACGATGACATACGAGGTCAAAATATAAAAAAAAAGTTGCACGGACAAAACATATCACATTCAAATTCGATTATTTATTAACTATATATGACGTAGTAGTTATGGAGACAAGCAACAATCAATAAAACATAACACATGAACATAAAAAAAAACAAATACGCTTTGTGAGTTTTAGCCGGGATTTAGGACGTACTCCACTTAAAAGACTGTGACAAATGGAACGCCACAGATGTTTTGTTGTTTTATCATTACTTGATGATAGTTTTTCTCTACATACTATGTTTTGACATTACGTAATGATGTTTTGATATAACTCAATATGCAATAGTCATTACTTAATGAAATTTCGATATTACATGATATGGTTTCGTATTGATATAGTTTTTCATTACTTTTTATTAGGCAATGTGATTTTTACATAACTTGATGTGTATGTGACATACCGTAATGTAGTTTATTCATTACATGATGTGGTTTTGTTATTTCGTAATGATGATTCGCCAATTCTTTATATGGCTTTAACATTACGTTATGATGTTTCCAAAACCACTTGGTCCTGACGTTTTTTCTTAGTTTTCAAATAGAGCATATTTTCCCGAAATGTTCACGTGGTTTTACCTCATCAAGTAATGGGACAATCACACCAAAGAATGACAGGACCACATCAAATACTGAAACAAACACATCATGTAGTGTTAAATCGTTAAATTTTGAAACATCATTAATAATAAAACAACATAATAAAATTAACGGTACCAATTTTCTTGCATCAGATGCGCATTTCGACAATACAAGTCTCTTCAGTGATGCTCGTGGCCAAAATATTTAATGAAATACAAAGCTTATATAAAAGATATAAAAAAGAGCTATAATCCAAAAGGTCCAAAAAGTATACCCAAATCCGTAAAAGGAATCAGATCGTAATATCAGGGTTCCACATAAGACAGCTGTGGCGTTCTATAGTGACACATAGTTCATGTTCAGGAGGGACTGGAAATCCATTCATTAAATCATATTGACAGGATTCGCAAAATGGACTATTCAGAATAAACAGCGCAATATTTGTCAAAATTGCTAGCAAACTTGGCGTTGTATTTATATAGCCAGTTTAGACATCTCAGACTCACATATTTAGCATGGGTGTCTGTATACATGTAGGAGAAATCCTGGCAACATCATTATCATAACACAAGTTAGAGTATTAATAAAAATGATGGTTTAGTAATGCAAATTAGCTCAAATACACCCACGAGAAAATATTTAATCAGCACTCAAACATTTTCAATACTACAATTTTATTGTTCCAATTTTTCAAATTGGGGTCATTTTAAAAAGAGGTATTGTTCTCTACTCCTAGAAAGTGTCCGATAAACAGTATACAATTATAGCTATAATATGAATGATTGATTGCTGATTGCGTTATGTCGAGTCTACACAAAAGGCTATATCTCTAAGAAATATATAGAATACGGGACTGTTTGTTTTGTATGTAACCTCATTGTCGACAAAAGGTAGTAAATATAGCTTAAGAAACGTGTAATGTTGCATTTTGGAATGAATTAAATCTAAAATTGTCACAACTGTTAGAATTGGATTCCCGATTTGCAAATTTCTTAATCAAGGCTTTATTTTTGCAATACACCACTGTAAATGATATATAAAGCTTTTTAAACTTTATCAGACAGCAAACACAAGTTTTATAAGTGTATCCATTATTGAGGCATAAATGAAGTTTTAATTTTGACTTTAAGTCGACTTTCAGGGTAAATTGCAAGTTTTTATAATTAAAGATGTGAGAATTTAAAGATTGTACTTCATTTGGGAAAAAAATTAAACTGACAAAACTGTATTTATTGATAATGTCATATAGTTTATATACAGCTTAATCTTTATGTGTTAGTTGTGCAGTGCATGTAGGAACTTAACTATGAAAACTACAAATAAATAATATCTATTGCACTGTTGTATTATCAAGAATAACAGTTTTTGGTTGTTATCTAATACAGATGATGTTAGACTTTCCGATTGAAATGTAAAGTGTTAAGCATGGCCAACAATAACTCAACAATGGTTGTTAAGTTTTTTCACCTTCTGGTTTTCCATCACAGGATATCATTTTGAAAATAGTTTACCGAGGCTGTTTATAAGTACCAGTTTGAAGCAAGTTATCTAGCAGCGAGGGTCGCCCTTTTGAATGGAGATTTTCCTTTTCTCTTTCCGAAAACGTTTGGTTCATTTATGCTCTGCTATGAGTTGTTGAAAATTTTGTTCAAGGAGTTAGTAAGTAGTGATAGTTTAATATTTTGCTTTTGTTTTATGAAAACTAAACATAAAATTTTTGATATTAGAAGAAAGAAAATCTTCTGTGCTGCTTTCTTTCGTGCATTTATCGTCTACACTACTGGGTTGTATGTGGATATTTTCCAAACTATTTCATACCTGAACATAACATGATTGATAAGAAACTTACTCACGACGATCTCGCATATGTTTCGTTATTTGAAAAAAGAAAAAAGGAATATGCGTGAAAATTGGAAAATACTGTTTTCATGTACGTCATTAAGCCATTTTCTGACTTTCGATTATCCATTAAAAAAACCCTTATCTTTTGAGTGAACTTGACGATACATTGTTGTCGCTTCAAACGTTCGGCTGTTTAAAGATGAACGCATTGGATAAATGCAAACAAAATAGTCTATCTGTATGTATAATTTATAGGATGATACACAATTATCTACCAAATTCTGCAAGAAAAATTATCTTAATGTTTTAAAAGACAATAGCAATATACTAGTGTCTGTGTTATACACTAACAAACTAGGTTATCTGAGCTTTGAAGAAAGTTTACTTCGTATTTTATTTGATACCATTTACCATGCAGAGTATGGAAGGCTACTTCTAGCAGCATTATTTTACTCCACACAGAATTATCCTTATATGTTAAATATAATACAATTGTTATTGAGTATTGTTTCTTTTTACAATCGCTTCGTGCAATATAATATAACCATTAAATCATTTAGACATTTTTCGAAATTAAAAAAAAATGTATATAGTAGATCGTTTATTGAAAGGATGAAAAATGAATCTTCCATAGCATTTCATCTAGATGTTATTGTTTTCATGATGGTAAACTATCAATTTCTAACTACACAAATCCCCAAATTTGGATTAGTTGCAGAACAATAATCACATAGTTTTTTTTTCTGTCATTGTATTGTTTTACTATGGTATTTTTTTTGTCCGGTCTTTTGGTTTGTATCCAATGGATATACAACTTGTCTAAACATCAACCCAACAATGTTAGATCTGTAAATTTGATTTCGCAAAATTTTTCGTTCGTCCCTCGCCGGGATTCGAACCCATGCTACTGTGATATCGTGACGCCAAATCGCCTGTCAATCCCACTAGACCACCTGGGCTTCACAATAATTAAGCGTTCGGTGGCGGTGTGTTACCTTTCCTCGTCAGTTTTAATCTAGCGGCGTACTACAGTACATTATATATAAGGCATACAGATGTTATTGTTACAGATCAGCTCAATTATCTATATATGTTTATACACTTGTTTTGTTTGGTTGTATTTGAATTATCTCCCTTTGACTTAGGTGGACATTTGCTAGTTTCTCAAAGGAGTAGGTTCAGTAAGACCCCTGTTTGGCGTCAAAATATAGCAGTTTTAGAAAATTGTGAAAATGTATTCTTTCAGCTATATTTTGGAAAGTAAAATAATTGATAAATTAAAACACAAGCGAAGTTCAAGTTTTTTTTATTAAATTATATACAAACAAAATTTAAACACATATTATCAACTCAGATTTTAATTCTTTTTAATGAATAATTTCATGTTCATTGTAAAAGGGGGGGGGGGTAAAAAAATTCGTAAATAATAAGAATGGTAATAATTATATGTTCATACGTACCTTTTTATATTTCTTTTTATTATTTTCTTTATCATTATTTAGAATAATAGGAAACATGTTCACTTATGATAATCATAAGAGCATCGCAGTTATGATTATCTTAATATAAAAAAAGGAAGATGTGGTATTATTGCCAATGTGACAACTGTATCATATGATCTTCTGACGGACTCTATTGGTATCTCTCATGTTCAACATCAAAGAATGGATAGTGATGTATGCGGCTTTATGAGAGGTCTGATTCTATTATTAACCTTATCAACTTATTCATGTTATCCATGTACTCTAATTCAGCATGATAAATGATGATAATGATCTTGTAGATAATTATTATTTATAAAATATAAAATTTGCATATCTAACTTTTTAACTTTAGACTGCCATTGAAAAAATAGTACTAATACATGTATTATAAATTATTAAGTATTGTGTTTTCATAAAACATAAAATAAATTACGAAGTAAATGTTGCAGAGCTCTTTTTGTATGGTAGTTGCGTTATTGCCTTGTATGTGCCAGAAGTAATCGTAGGCATAATAAACCCGTATGCAGTTTATATTGTTTTAACGAGTGATATTGTCAATACAATCATATTAAGTGCATCATAAACAAATCTAATGCTCTTCAACTTTGTCCTTGTTTGACTTTATAAATATTTTGATCTGAGCGTCACTGATGAGCCCAGTAGTCAACACTTCAGTGTTGACGAATATCAATAATGTGAAAATTTAAAAGAAAATTCCCGTTTACAAAACTTTGAATTTTCTTATCACAGGCATAGATTACCTTATCCGTATTTAACTTTTTGGAATTTTGGATACTCAATTCTCTTCAACTTTGTACTTTTTTGGCTTTATAAATATTTTGATATGAGCGTCACTGATGAGTCTTATGTAGATAAAACCCACGTCTGGCGTACTAAATTATAATCCTGGTACCTTTAATAACTATTTACACCACTGGGTCGATGACACTGCTGGTGGACGTATTGTCCCCGAGGGTATCACCACCCCAGTACTCAGCACTCAGATGTCGAAATGAATATCAATAATGTGGTCATTTTTATAAAATTTCCCGTTTACAATACTTTGTTATTTTCGAAAAACTAAGGATTTTCGTATCCCAGACATAGATTACTTAAGCCGTATTTGGCAATTTTTTTTTAGGAATTTTGGATACTCAATGCTCTTCAACTTTGTACTTGTTTGGCTTTATAATTAGTTTGATATGAGCGTCACTGATGAGTACGAAAAAGACGAAAAACGTGTCTGGCGTACTAAATTATAACCCTGGATCCTTTGATAAAATATGACAATAAAAAGCTCGTTCCAAAATATATAAATCGAGGCCATTAAAGGAATTTTTTATATGTAGTCATACACTCAAGAATATGTGTATCATTTTTAGATTCAATTCTTCATTTACTCATATAAATATCTAATTAGCATAACGTAATTAACTTAAACATAATAGTAAGTGTTCTACGAACAAGATCCAATACGCATAGTTGTTAAGTTTTCAGACCATATATATCCAATACAATACACTATTCAGTCTCAGTTGACATAAAGACACAATTTGAGGAGTTTGCCTAATTTGTTACAAGGTCTAGGTCTACGTACATGACGTACTGAAAATTACATAATATGTTTATCATACGTATTTTGTGTGTTTATGTTGATTAATAAGGTCAGAATTATTTCCCGAATGATAATATTCATATTTCTAATCAGAATATAAAATGTCCTGGTGATAAAGATGTGCTAAATAAACACATCCCTTGATAAAGCTTCAATTGAATAAATAAACGTACGAATCTATACAGAATAGAGTGCACTTTACAAATAGCATTACATGTATAAAAATGATGAATTTGATAAAATATTTATATTTGTCCATAACTTTGTTACAATCACCTTTATATAACATGAATGAGATATATATACAATACTAGAACACACCCATGATATTGCGGGTCCGTGACTGAATTAAAGTATATAACTATGCGCAAGCCTTATTTTAGTATTACATGTAGTATTGTCATCTGATAAAGTCATGCCGATTATAAGATACACAGTTTTCTCTGCTTTCAAATCTTTCTGTTTTAACCCGTCGAATCGATTATTGGTAATATTGATTATTTGGAAAACAAAAGGTCCTGTCATGGAGTATTTTTTAATCAACAGCATTGTCCTAGTATTAGTTATAAATTTGAATTCTTGGATTCGTTGTTCTACGTCATGCTTACTAACAAATTGAAAACTGTACCTATACGCCTTATTTTTAGTCCAGATTTTTAGTATTAGTATTGTTATCTTAGAAAGTCTTACTGATTAAAATACTAAAATAGGTTACAATTTGACAATTTAGAAGTGTCAACCCCGTGATTATGACTCGTGTATATAGCATATTAATAATGAATACACCGTTTAGTGGTATGCCTGTCAGATGCGGAACGTACAGATAAGGTAATAGGTAACAGGTGAATATACTATTGGTATCGGTATCGGACTCAACCCGGAACTTCTTAATTATTGGCAATATTAATTACGTGGAAAACAAAAGGGCCTGGAGTGGTGTAATTTTTAATCTACACCTTTGTACTATATTAGTAATATATAAAGTAGAATTCTCCAATTCGTGGTTTTTACGTGATGACGGCTGACAAATTGGACCTCGTAATTTTAGTATTATAGATAAGGGCAATGTCAGGAAAATTTAAAACTTTGATATGAAGATGAGGTTTAGTCGCCCTTCCCCAGTTTTACGCCGAGTACAAAAAAGTTTATATTTTCTTGACATTGACCTAATATTGATTTTATACTGCAATTACATGAATTAATTGATAGCTTCTTAAATCGTTACACATATATCAGTAATTTTCATCCCTTAAAGGAACCCTAATTGTAAAGAAATTGTTCCATGTTGAAATTGACATTATACAAAATATAGCTTTGTTACTTTATTAAGGAAATAAACACAACTAGTTGCAGTATGAATATAAACATAAAACTTTATCTCTCAGCTGATGGTGCTTATATCTCTCAGACATGTTTATTTCATTTCGCCTTAACCTTTCGGATGATATTATGTTAAAATATGTTATCGAATATAAAACAGCGGAATAACTTGGAGGGCAAGGTGAGCTTTTTTCATCACTTGGCGTCCACCACAATCATCATTGGGGTGTCTAGTTAATAAAATTTGTCCGATGACCCGGCCAACCAACCAAGATGGCCGCCATGGCTTAATATAGAAGATTGGGGTAAAATACAGTTTTTGGTTTATATCTATGTAACCAAAAGCATTTAAAGCAAACAAGACAAGGGTAACAATGTTAACCATGTTGGGATCTATCTGCCTTGAAATTATCAGATGAATCAGACAACCCGTTCTTGGAATCCTGCCACTGAATTGGAAGTTTTAAGGAAATTTTGCCGTGTTTAGATAATATCTTGAATACTGTAAATTCAGAAATTATTGCGAGGTTTTTATTATTGCGAATAATGAGCTGTGTTGTAAACGCAATAATTAAAACTCGCACTTTGTAATATTTTATCTGAATTAAGCATGACTTTTCTCAAAATCGTAAAAATTAAAATCGCATTAAGGTGTAAAATGACAAAATCGCAATAATAAATGCACGCAATAATTTCTGAATTTACAGTACTATGTTATGAAGAGATAAACTGTAAACAGTAATAATGTTCAGCATACCAAGATGACCGACATTGCTAAAAATAGAACATAGGTGTAAAATGCAGTTTGGGCTCCCTGAAACCAAAGTGTTTAAAGCAAATCTGACGAAGGTAAAATTGTTCATTAGGGCCATAATAAATAATAGGTTTGTTTGCCCAAACACTACCTACCCAGAAAAAAGCTGCCTACTCAAAATTCTTTTATTGTCCTGATTTGAAGAAGTTTCTTTAATCAAATAGGCATGAAGACTAATAAACATCTGATACTTCAATTTCAAAAAAAAAAAATATACCTACCTACCTACCCAATGACTCAATCTATGGGTAGAGTTTGGGAAAACCAAAATATTTTTCTGCCCTGAAATTTCAGACTAATCAGACAACCTATTGTTGGATTGCTATTCCTGAATTGGTAATTTTAAGAAAGTTTTGCCGTTTTTGGCTTTTATTATCATTAATATTATAGATATAGATAAACATTTGTCTAGGGGATAAGTTGACAACCGTTGTAGAATTAACAAGTATAAATATAAAAATCATATCATGTCCGTACAAAAACAATAACAAACAGACTAATGATACCTACAAGGACTTACATCTTTTCATCAACAGCATAACTTGAAGTAAAAAATAAACTGAAACATCTTATACACAATCAAAAGCAACCCTTAAACTTTAAATATAACCTAATGGTTTTATTTTGTCATTTTATAGTTTTAACATTATAGTTCACTGGTCTTAAAATTATCTTGGTTATTGCAGTTTTCACAATTCCAATATGGCGGCCTTAAAATAAAATCGTGTTCTGCCTATTTCTGCAAATAAAATGTTTGTTATCAAGAACTATTCAGCTGCAGGGTTGATATATTCGATTTTGTGTGTGTGTTCTTAGTATCATTTATGGCCACGGTACCAAAATAAAACCCATCGAAAATGGAAATAAACTCATCATAGATACCAGGATTCAAACTTTATATATACGCCAGACGCGCGTTTCGTCTACAAAAGACTCATCAATGACACTCGAATAAAAAAATGTTTAAAAGGCCAAATAAAGGACGAAGTTGAAGAGCATCGAGTACAAACAATTCCTAAAAGTTTTGACAAATAAAGCTGAGATTATCCTGAGGTAGAAACGCCTTAGTATTTAAAACATTCAAACATTTAACATTTTGTTAACAGTTAAATTTATTACTATGAACACATCAACGATAACTCAAGTCAATACAAAAGAGCTGACTACTGGGTTAGTAATGCCCTCGGGGAAATAAATATCCACCACCAGGTGCATCGACCCAGTGGTTGAACATAAACTTATCGTAGATACCAGGATTATTGAGGACCAAAAATTCCTAAAAGTGTTGCCAAATACACCTAAGGTAAGGTAGGAAGATGTTAAGTCTTAACACAGACGTGAATTTTTTTTATTTTGAGTGAAAAGCGTAACTTTAATTGTTGATGGGGACGTCGACTAAGACTAGATTTTTTAAAAGTGCATAATGTGACCAGAATGAGGAAATTATTGGTAATCTTAAACTTATTTACTTTGTATATAATTATAGTCTCTTAATTGTACTAGTTGAAATTTACCGTAAATGCTGATGATAAATGGTAGACTTAATATTCCTTAATTTAAATGATTTTCAAAAGAGGACAAGGTACAATAAGGCCTGTGTTTGCCCCCTCTATTCTCATTTTTCGAATTATGTGTCGGAAAGCTACTTTTATGTTAAAATATTCCCTAAGGTTTGAACTTCAATACCACTAATTTTCGCAACTGGGTGAGGTGAGGGAGATAAACTTCTGTTATTATTCCAATATTGTAATTATTATTCATTTTGTAGGTGATTTTACGACACATTTTTATTATTTTAGTGCCTGCGCACACGTGACCCATACTTGTTTTATTCCAATGTCAGGAGAACTGTTTTTGCTGTCTAAAAAATCACGTAGTCGCATGGTATTCAATTTTAAGCAGCAATGCCCCAAAACGTTATTTTTCCTTATTTTGACGTTTTTGATGCCCTTCTATCCCCCTTAGTTCATCAATTTTCTGAAACTTATGGTTTTGAAGTTCACCCAAACAAACTTCAAAGTAAGGAAAAATTTTAACGTGTAAAGCAGCTTTCCCAAAATTTTGAAAATGAGAAAATAGGGGGACCAAAAATCGTACCTTGTCCTTTGTCAATGCAAATTTCGAACAATCAATATCCGTTTTAGCATGTCAGTACTTTGATGCCAACGCTGGCTCCTTGGCTGGTGATACCTTCTGGGGCGTACTGTTCGCCTACATAGATAAAGAACCGGTGGTAATTATAAGATAAACGCTACTAGTTGTTCTGCATTAACACTGATTAAATGTATATTTTGGCGACGTTTTTTATGTCTTTTCAGTGATGTTTAACTTAAAAATTCTTTGAAAATCTAAAACCAAATATAAAAATTCAAGGGTTTGTAAAACCAATCAAACAATATCCATATTTGCATAACAAAAAGGGCGTACTGTCCACGTGACTGGTAATACCGTCGGCTGCTAACGGATCATCAGCAAGAATATCCACCCTGGTCGAGTGTAACTGACATTAAACAGTACTACTTGTACTGAATGGCCGCATATAAGATATAATATTGATTAATTGATTGTTTTTTAAAATCAAGTGACTAATATATCATGCATGTTCAGGACGGGAATGAATTTACTAATAATACGACATTTAGGTCATGTAGAATGACCGTTCAGAATGAAGGTTAAATCTGCCTACCCTTCCGGAGCACATGAGATCACCCCGTAGTTTTTGGTGGGGTTCGTGTTGTTTATTCTTTAGTTTTCCATGTTGTGTCATCTGTACTATTGTTTGTCTGTTTGTCTTTTTCATTTTTAGCCATGGCGTTGTCAGTTTATTTTAGATTTACGAGTTTGACTGTCCCTTTGGTATTTTTTCGTCCCTCTTTTAAATTTTGTTTGACGTTCACTCGAAATTGAGGATATGTTGCGAAAGAACCATTTCCCCAGCAATAGGTCACTTATGAACCCTTGAGTTATTGCAAGGGCTCTAAATAGGCAGAGAGTAAATATTAAGCAAGAGTGGCATATTATAATTCCCATTCACCATGGGTAGGATGGGCAGTAGACAAAAGAATGAGAATTAAGTATAGATTATAACATGCCTTTTTCCATATTGGCCCTGGTATCATCCCGAGACTCCCATATCGGCATCGAGGCTTTAGCCGAGGGCCGATATTGGTCGAGGGATGATACCCGGGCCAATATGGAAAAGACATGTTATAATCTTTTTTATCACATATTTAAGTTCATCAGAAAAGAGAAAAAACGTTAATTATAACAATTTTATGATACTTAAAAGGTAAAATCTTAAGCAAATAATCACAAACGTGTTTTTGAGGATGCAATGACGTCACGTCATTTGGAACAGGGCACAATATGGATATGTCTTTTTTGCCCCGGGCAATTTGGAGGTTATTGCATATGCAAAACCTACGGTATTCATAACAAATATGTGATAAAGGATAATATAAAATAAAATATAAAAAGCTGGAGATACATAAGATGCTACTTCAAAATAATTGAAGTGCAAAACCCAGTGAGAGCTGCATGAATTATGAACTCATTAGCATACTAATATCAGTGAAATATTCTACAGTTACGAATAACTTTCCCATTTTTGCTCACATGTTACGATTATCTTCTATTGGTGTTACGATTTTCTTCTTAATTCTTTATTGCTATCATATACAATTTGTTAAAGAACCCACAAATGTGACTGAGAACAGACACACTATAGAACCACACAAATCAACCTTCCTCGAAAATACATGTTGATACGGAGAAATTGACAGAAAGCGATTTTACCTTTTTCAACCTCCGCTTTATTTGGATCGTTGTAACTGCATTTACCATGATCAGTTTATCACCAGAGAAAGTTTGATTATTTGCTTTATTTCAACCGTAATTGAGTTTGACTCCAATCATGACGCACATTATTCAAATGTTAGATTAATATATTTGCTATTTGATTGTTCACGAGCTCAGCAAACTTATATAGCTGATAATAAAAATGAATTATCAAATAAATGTACAAACCCTATTTATCTATGATAGAAATATTACGAAAATCTATATTTAATTATTATTTAAAGGTACATTTCAGAAGTATGATGCAATTAACATAGGTATATAAGCACATGCTTAAAAGATAAATGAGATTTTCCAAAGTGCTGACATCGAAAGGTAAATAATTCGCTATTATAAAATAAAATATATTTTTCCATTCTCAATACAGTTCAATTAATAATTTACTTTCATTTCTAAAGATTTATAAAATTGAATAATTTAATAGTGCTTCATTTTAATTTAGAACTCCTCATTTTTGATAAAAATCAGATATTTAGACTAAACAAAACTGCGGGAAATGACTTGAATTAATATGATATTTAAATCCCCCCCATGTTTACGACTGTTTAAATGTATGTATAAAACGACGCCGAACATCTCATGATCATTTGTATATAAATTAAATTCAACATAGATACAAGGCTGAACATTTTGTACGACAGGCGTGCATTACGTCTACATAAGATACAATATACACATCAGTTGCTCTCGAAATAAAACAGTGTGGAGTCCAAATCAAATAAGGTGTAGTTCCTTAAAACTGGAAATTCCCTAAACGTTATTTTAAATACAGCTATAATAATCTGTCTATGAGGGTAGTAAAACCTTATTGTTTCCAATAATTCAGTAAGTTATGTACAGATTTTAAATGGGTTTTATATGAAAACACGCTACGAATTCAATCGCACATTTCCGTTGTCAAAGTTTGACTAAAAACATGTGGTCCGAGACCATAATTGTCGTCCCTTGATTTTCATTGTCCAAGAATAAAGTCATTAGTGTTGATAGTTTGTTACGTGCAATTTTCTTTTCATTTTTGTGATACCCTTTCAAAATTTATTTCTCAATGTTTAATGCCTTAAATAGCAAGTCGGGGATGAAATGACACTGTCTAAGTGATCGTCAGTGTGCATGATAAACTAGCAATTATGTTTTTTCCGTGAAAAATCTTTGTATCAGACCATACTGTCTTCAAACGTTACATGCTCAGATTTATTGTATCATGTCATTTGAGTATAGAAATGATAAAAAATACACACATGTTTATTTCCTATAGCTTTTATATGCATTTTTAAATGTGAATATGTGCTATGGACTAAATTGACCCTAAATTATGTTCAGTCTAACTTGGTCTTAGACCCATTTAAACTAATATGATATGTTATTTGTCTCTTTTCTGCCCATTTTAAGCACATTAAATACATATGTAAGGATTATTTCTATTCGTTTTTGATGCGTTTTGTTATTTGTTTTTGCCATGTGGTTATGGACTTTCCGAATTGATTTTTCTCTAAGTTCAGTATTTTTGTGATTTTACTTTTTATAACCAAAAAGCTTCACAAACTTAAAATTACTGGAAAATATATCTTCATGTAAGGCACCCTTCATTGGAAAACAACAATTTGTAAGCACAGGGTCATATAAATATGACTTTTGAATAATTATGCTGCATCTGATAATTCAAATGTGTACTCTACTGGTCTTAATACAAGATATGATATTTTATATACTAAGGCATTTAAAAATATTTTTTTTGCATTATTTAAATTTTTAGAGCCCCAAATGTTGATAGTTGAATTTTTTCAATTTTAACGTCAAAATTGAATATAAAATTACTCATATTGTCTGTAATACATATCTTATCATGTATTGACCCTAAATTATTTTATTAGATCGTTTCTGTGTGTGTTACATTTTAATGTTGTGTCGTTGTTCTCCTCTTACACTTAATGTGTTTTCCTCAGTTTCAGTTTTGTACCCCAATTTTGTTTTTTACATCGATTTACGAGTTTTGAACAGCGGTATACTACTGTTCCCTTTATTTATTGCCATGCAACTTTGTAAGCAGTCTAATAATTTATTAAGCTTTGGTCATACCAAGATTTATAAAGATTGGCCAACATTTTCTATCCTATTAGGTCCGATACCACAATTGTCGTCCCTTGATTTCCGTTGTCCAAAAATATAGTCCAAAGTGTCGACAGTGTGGTACTTGCCAATTTTTGTAATATCCCTTCCAAATGTATTTCTCCATGTTAAAGCAAGACACACTGTGAAAAAAATTAATGAGAAATCGCATGTAGATATTTTTTTTCATTTATTGTCTAAAAGAAATGCACTACGAAATAATTCTGGTCACGGACCATGTACTCGTCTGGAATTTGATATTCTATATTCCAAAATTGAGATAACCCATTTTACATTTTTGTTGTATTATAATTTGGGAACAATAATATAATGATAAGCAAAATGCAATTAAAAGAAGCACAATAAGCTGTGTAAACTTTGAACAAATTAAGCCGTAAAAACATTTAGGACCGCACAGGGCAAATAACCATAGTTCTGTAGATGTCTATAAAAATGCGAGATCATTTAAACAAATTGTTGTCATTTTGTTTTTAAAATTCAAAGTTTTATTGCCATATAAACTTTACAGTTTGTGACCTATAACAACAACAAAAACAAATAAAGACAATAACTAAGTAACTCAAAATATATACACAAATTCAGGTAAATATCAAAGGGTCCCAGTTCCATTGCCTTTTTTATAAATGATCCTAGTTTATTCACTTGTGTTGGTGTTGATGGGTTAAGTATATATATAACTTTGTCGTTGTCAGTGAGATTAGCAAATGAATTACTTTCTCTGTTAAAGCAATTAAAATATGTTAATCTAATATTTAAATTATGAGAACAATTTACTAAGATATGTTTCTCATCATCTAGTACTTTGCATTTTTTGCAAAGTCTCCCTTCGCGAGGAATTTTAAAATGCCTTCCTTTTTCAATTAATAATGAATGGTCAATGATTCTAAGTTTTGTAATTAATTTTCTAAATTCAAAGTTTGGGTTAGAGAGGTAAGGTTTGATCAAAAGATTTGGCTCAAGTCCTTTATAAAAATTTAGTTTACTTTTATCATTTATAGTTTTCAACTTATCCATTAACATGTTGTTGTAGTATGAGTTTATTTGGGGTTTAATATAGCTATTAATTGTTTTAACTTATCACAGGTTTTTAGTCTATCTATATCAATGTTAGATTCAGAAAGAATATCTTTTGCAAAAGTGAACCATGAATAGGAGCCACTAGAATCCAAAGTTTTAGTTAATTGAAAAGATTCATGTAATAAGGGATTCAAATTTGAGGTAAAACGCCTTGCTTAATAGACAATAGTTTGGTTTTTTATATGACATTCAATAGGCAGTCTTCTCAATTCGTTCCTTGTACCAAAATTTGAAGCAGTGACGGTACTCTTGTTAGTGCCAAGGGTAAACTTGCAATAAACAAGATGCAAGTTTTCTATTGGAGTCTTGTCAATAAAATTAAATGGGTCCACAATTTTTCCAGATACCAAAGCTTTTTTTTTTAGCTTTGAAATATGTTATTTATGAGTTCAAATATGTTATTTCTGAATTATAAGTCAATATAGGTCTCAATAAAGTGTCAAATAAGTTATTTGACACTCTGATAGGAAGGCTGCCAAGAGAATTAGTATATGTTTTAATAGAAAACAAAACCTTTTTTGTTAATTAAGCTGTACTATGACTGAGATTACCATTTGATTTAATCAGCAGACCCAAGTAAGGATATTCCAAAACTTTCTCTATTTTTTGGTTTTGATATACAAGACTTAGTATATATATGTTTCAGGCTTTTGCTTTGTTGTTGAAAAGACCATACTTTTTGTTTTATTTATGTTTATAGAAACTGCCAGTTTTCACAATATACGGAAACTTTATTTAGACTATTTTGGAGACCCTTCTTAAGATTCTGATAGTAAAAGCAGATCATCAGCAAACAGGAGGGAGCCTAGTTTACTATTTATAAGCTCCAATGGATTTGAGTTGTCATCTTCCAAACCTTTAGTGATATCATTTATAAAAATATTGAACAAAGTAGGACTTTTTTTTTTTTTATCAAAACTAAGTTTTATTAATATATTTACATTTGTTAATATACACATCGAATACCGGTACCTTATCCCGGCCTCGTTAACATTAGTATAGAGCATATATTATGGTTAATTATGTTAGTACACAAATTTTTCATTAATCCGGATATAATTCATGTCTTCGCCTAAATGGTTTTCTATACTAGTATCTTTGTTTAGACAGAAGGTAGATAACACGTGTAGTGCTTATATGGAATATAAATTAATTAGTGCTTTATTCAAGGAAATGTTTCTAAAATACTTGTTTTGAAAGGATTATTGATCTGCTGTTATCTTTTTCTGTTCTGAATATTCGATTGAAATGCAAATGCGTTTTACAAAATATAGCTACAGTAAAATCGATTTATTTTATAAATTGAAGGTAATTTCCATTTTCTGAGTGTGTTTATGTCAGATTATAAATTGTTGTGTCTTGGATAACGTTAAACTAGTAAAAAAATATGACTGGACAACAACAAAAAGAGACGAATAATATATAGTACAAGTAATAACCATGCAAACATGACAAATACATATAATAAAAACAATTGTTGACTGTTGTATGAACATACAGTCAAATCTCATCTCGCAATTGTTAAACACTATAATTTGCATGCATACATAAACAGGTTGTTACACCTGTGTAGTGTTTGAGGAAAATTACAATATAATCTTATTATTTCAAATATTTACATATATATACATAAATAGGTAATTATACCTGTGCAATGTTTGAAGAAAATTACATTATAATCTCTGTGTTTGTGTGAATAAGTCAGACATTCAGTTCATTAAATTGCTTTAATAGTCTGTCAATTTTATATCCTAAAAAGTTTCTTATTTCAATAAAAGTTCCGATTTCTTGTCTTAATATTTTGAGTGGTTGTATAACTTTAATTTTTTTGTCAGACATTTAATATACTTTATATTTTGTGTAACTGATAATAGTTAAAAGTAAATTGAGTCCGTCCATAGTACTCTTTATCATGTATTTTATATCCCAAAGCTATGCTTTTTAGATTGATCACATGTCTTTCAAAATTTAATTTCTTAAGAATTTGTTGTACTTTTTCCCAGAATAATTTAAAATATGAACATTTGAGGAAGAAGTGTTCATAATTCTCTATTTGTTTACAGTGTAAGCAGGTATCTGTTTCTACTATATGCCAATGTTTTAATAGTTGATTACAGGGAAGAATATGATGAAGTAGTTTCCCTCTAAATATTTTATATCTATTATCATCTAAAGATGTAAAAAAAAATTAATGTTTCATATGCTAGATAAGTATTTTTTAGAGTAAAGTATGATTTCCATTTTAAAAAGCCAATAGGTGTTTGCATTTCCTTTGTAAGTAAAATATCATGGTTATTTAGGGTTTGAATAAGTTTTTTGTTGATGATGTTCAGATTTTCTTTTGTATTTATATTGACTTGTTTATGTTTAGAAGGTGAGTTTTTGATGATATTGGTCCACTGTTTTTGAATAGCTTTCTTCAATTTTGTTATCTCAGCTATCCAGTTTTCCTTATTTTTTAGTTTACTTAGTATGATGTCTGAGGATATATTTCCATCTTTATCTAATAAGTCATTTATAACCAGAATGTTGCTTTGTATCAAGTTTTTAAACAGTAAACATTTATTGTTGATGTTAATATATTTATTGCCCCATATTATTTGTTTCCTTAGTTCCCAAAATAATGTAGACTTTTGTATAGTTTTTTTCTTTTACTTTCATCCAGGTCTTTATTAACTGCATATAAAACTCTGGGAATTGATTTATAATATTTTTTCAATAATATTTATATTGGCTATATTCATCTTAAATATTAAAAAGTTATCTCCTGACTTATTCAAGAAATATTTTGGAATTATCTTCCAATGTTGCTCATCACTGTCTTTAAACAATAATTGTTTTATCCATTTTAGTTGAATTGTTGAGATAAAGGTATCTATACAAATCATTTTTAATCCCCCTTCCGTATAATTTTGCGACAGATTATCTATTTTAATCATATCTCTTTTCCCATTCCATATATAGTTATATATCATAGTTTTAATGTTTTGTATAAAATCTTTTGGTAGTATCATATTGCTTGCTATATATGTTATATTTGGCGGTATTAGAGACTTGACTACAGTTATTCTTCCTTGCATACTTAGCTTTCTTTTTGACCACATGTTTATAATTTTTTCAAGTTTATCAGATTGTTTTTGACAATTAAGTTTTTTACAGTTTTCTTTATTATAGCCAAAATAAATGCCCAAACTGTTAATAGGTTCTTTCGTCCAATTGATTCTTTCGAATATACCCTTAGTATGTTAAGTCTGCCTAGCCAAATTCCTTCTGTTTTAGTTCTATTTAATTTTAATCCTGAGAATGAGCCAAATGTTTCTATTAAGTTAATGACTAAAGATATTTCCCTTTTAGATTTTAAAAATAAGGTTGTGTCGTCAGCCAATTACATATTTTTATACTACAGTCTTTTCCATTTAAGTTAATTTGGAACCCTTTGATATTTTTCTCAGATCTAATTCTGCCTGCTAATACCTCCACCGCTAGTACAAAAATCAAAGCGGACAACGGACACCCTTGTCGAATTCCGCGACAGATCTGAAAGGGGTTTGATATCCACCCATTATTTACAATGCACCCTGATATACCATTGTATATAGTATCAACCCAGTTTATAAAGTCTTTTTTGAATCTAATTGTTTTTAATGTTTGTATCGTGAAAAACCATTCAAGCGAGTCAAAAGCTTTTGAAAAATCTAGAAATAAAATTGCTCCTTCAACATTGAAGTTTTCAGCATAGTCAATGAAATCTTGTATTTGTCTTATATTAAAACCAATGTATCTATTTTTAACATAGCCCTTCTGGTCTGCATTAACAATGTTAGGTAGAACTTTTTTTAGTCTTTTTGCAAGTGCATAAGCAAGAATTTTAACTTCTACATTTAATAAAGTTATTGGTCTATAGTTATCCAGAGATTTTGGATTATTCTTTTTAAAGATCAATGAATTCGAAATTGCCCCCTTTTTTGTGAATTTGTCAAACTTTTCTTGTTATATCACTCATTATATACTTTGGTTAGTATCATTTGAATTTGAGGCCAAAATTTTCTATAGAATTCTACATTAGGTCAATCTAAACCTGGTGCTTTATTAAGTTTCATTTTAAACACTGCTTCTGTAATTTCTTCTGATGCCACAAGCTCTTCTAAACTATTACTATCTTTATCTGAGAGTTTTTTTTCTATTTTAGTATTTCGAAGATACTCTTTAGTATGTAGCTTATCTGGATTTGTTGATTTATATAGTTTTTCATAACATTGTCTTCCTCTTTTAAAATTTCTGTTTGGTCTGTTATAGTATTACCTTTATGGTCATATAATTCTATTATAGTTTTATTAATTTGTCTTGATTTTTCGAAATTCAAGAAAAAGCAGTATTTTTTTCACCTTCTTCTATCCATTTTGCTCTTGACCTTATTTGAGCTCCTTTAGTTTTTTCAATGTATAATTGATCTAAATGTTCAGATATATTATTTATCTGCGAAATTAATTCAGAATTGTTAGTACTTCCACTTTGGTCTAATTTAATATTTAGCTTATTAAGGTCATTTTCATAAGTTTGAATTTTATCTCTTTTTTGTTTTGCTTTTCGTTTGCAAAAATCTAGACTGATGTCCCGAACTTCAGATTTAAAGTTATCCCACAGTATACCTAAATTTTCTGTCGTTTTTTTCTTGTATTCATAATATTTTATTAGTTTTTCTATATTACAACAGTAGTCTCTATCATTCAATATTGATGAGTTTAATTTCCAGTATCCTTTTCCTCTGTTTAATTTTTGAGTTCTGATTTTTAATGAAATACCGTTATGGTCTGTTGATTTTAATATTATTGGCCTTATATCTGCTTTGACTATTTGTGATTTACATTCCTTACTTACAAGGAAAAGTCAATTCTAGTTGCTTCTAAACCTGATTTTCTACGCCATGTATATTGAATTTGTGTTGGGTTTTTATCTCTTCATATATCTATGAATTTGAAATATTTTATGAGCGGTTTAAGCCCGTGAACTGGTTTGTCAAATTTGTTTTTTGTTTTTTGTATCATTAATTTTTAGAATATCATTAAAATCTCCTCCCATTATAATTTGACCTAAACTATGTTCTTGAGTCCAGTCTTTTACTTTTTTAAAGAAAGTATTTCTTTTTTTTGCTATATTTGGTGCATATATATTTATAAGAGAATAGACATTATCTTCTAGTTCAACATTAATTAAAAGATAACGTCCCTCCTGATCTCTAAATTCATTTATAATGTTATATTTTGTTTGTTTTGTAAACCAAATAGCTACACCCCTGGATGCGCTACTACCCCAACTATGAAAAATTTCTCCAGGTCAGTCATTATTTAAATTGTCGTTCATACTTCTGGTAAAATGTGTTTCTTGCATCATTAAAATTTGACAATTTTGATGTTTGCACCACTCAAATAATCGTTTTCTTTTTTTCAGATTGCAGCAAACCTTGAGTGTTTACAGAACATATGTGAAGTGGTTAAGGAGCCATTTGTGTGAAAAGGTAAGTTTGTTTACTTTTTTTATTTTCCTTCATTATGTGTTTGTTCTTTCCGTTTATATTTTTTCTGCTAACGTACCTTTCATTTATTGTTAACTCTGTCCTTAATTTAAATGACCTAGTTTGTTGGACTTGATAATATCGCATGTGTGTATTGACACTGTCACGTGATGAGTGTAAATATAAACAATACCACGTGATATTGCTATCATGTGACGTTTGTAAATAAAAACAATACCATGTGTTTTCTATATAAGTTGATTCAAGTTTGTTTATTGTAATGAGGGTTCTGCTTAAGTTCTGATTTTCCCCCTGTTTAAATACCATAACCAGTATGTATCTTGTAACAATTTTTTTCATTCTTGCATGCAACTTAACAGCATTTAAATTTAAATGTATACACTTGTTTACCAACATATTTTTGCATACAATACAAATAATGTGACATCCTTTTGTCGCATTGGTTTCATTAAACCACACGCAGACTAAATATTTTTGTATATTTTTTTTCCGTCGTTCGTCATTTCTACCGATATTGTCTTTTGTGGTGTTTTGGGTTTCCTGTGGAATTGACTGATATGGATTTATGAATTTTGTGTCACTTAGGTTTAGTGTCGCTTTCTGATTTCCTTTCTGATTTAGATTTTCCTTGAACTCTGTTGAGATACCATCAGTTTCATTTCCTTCTACATCTCCTGTTTGTGCTTTTGTTGTTTCGTTCTCTTTCTCTTCCTCAGATTCTGATGTTTCTGTATTGTCTTGTTCATCCTCTGTGACCATACCTTCAGTGCACGCGTCTTGTTTGTGACCAGACTTCCCACACCCTTTACATTTCCAGTCGTTTGTACATTCACCAGCTATGTGTCCTTCTTCAAAACACTTTCTACAAATTATTGTTTGGTTGTTTCTTGGCTGCCCATAATGTATTATATTTGCAGCATACTTTCCTATTTTTAGAAATCTTGGAAGAGGGTTTTCAAATTGCAGGCAAATAATTATACGGTCTCCTGTTTGACAATTTGTGTTCAGATCTTTGTACCTTAACCGTTCTCTGTAGTGTGAAAGTATTTTGATGTTATATCTTTCAAAAACATATAGTATTTCTCCGTCGTCTGCGGATAGTGGTATATCTTTAACTCTGACTCTAATAGTATCTTCTTTGTCATATTCTGTGAAGCGGGGATTTCTGGTATAGATTGTCATGGTCTGACCCAATAGAAAGACCTTTGGATATGAGTGTTTCTCTATCACTTTCTTTATCTAAATATATTTGCCATAGACCTTTGACACGTTGCAATCCTCATATTGCATGCTTTTTCACTACTTGAGACAGGTTATAGAACATTTCTGTGTTGGAAAAGATCCAGAATTTCTTCTCTAGTGATTTAGCGGCAAACCACTCTTCTTCTAGAATAAATACTGGCTTTTGTGCTTGAAAGTTCGATGATAGCCCTACTGGATCTTCAACTTTTTTACTTTGTATCTCGGTACTCACGGCCTCAGCATAGGACGCCATTCTGTCGTTGTCTTTGTGTTCAGTTTGTTTATCATTTTGAGTTGCCATTTTTACTTTATTTTGATTTTGTATGTAAAAACTTTTTGTTTCCCACCTTACAATGATCAATGTTTATGTAATCTATATCGTTTTCTGTGTAAAATTCTTCAGTTAACAC
Organism: Mytilus galloprovincialis; assembly: GCF_965363235.1. Taxonomy (NCBI): domain Eukaryota; kingdom Metazoa; phylum Mollusca; class Bivalvia; order Mytilida; family Mytilidae; genus Mytilus; species Mytilus galloprovincialis. Next base: position 41,367,172 of record NC_134851.1, on the reverse strand, counting down.
TAGTTTTATACTTTTTTTTCTCTCGAGTCACTTCGTGTCCTTGGAGCAAAAGGTGTGCTCGAAAAAAATTTGCAAGTAGGACTTAAAGAGTCCCCTTGTTTCGCACCTCTAGTAATGTCAAAATAGTCATAAATGTGATCTTTATATTTTAAAGAGGATTTTGTATTTAAATATTGTTGTTTTATAACTCTGTAAAAAGACTTTCCAACTCCCACTGTGCATAATTTATATAGAAGGGTTGTCCTCCATACAGAGTCAAATGCCTTTCTTAAGTCAATGAAGCATGCATATATTTTTTTTGTTATTTTTGCGTATATAATACTGTCAGCAGCAGTTCTGTGGTTTTCTCTGAAGCCAAATTGACAGTTATTCAGCTGTTTATCCACAACTGTGATAAGTCTATTGTTGAGTACAGCATAGAATATTTTAGAAACATTACTGATTAAAGATATACCTCTGTAATTATTGGAATCAGATTTGTCTCCCTTCTTATGAAGTGCGATTATATATGAGTCCTTCCATGATTTTGGGTATATACTCGTTTTCAGAATTAAATTAAATATTTTAACAATTGATTTAATTATTACCTGATTTGAGGTTTTAATTATTTCATTTATAATTCTATCTGGTCCAGCAAAACACTTTGTAATGAGTGGATTTTGTACTATTTTACGTCTTAGTTTTTTTAGTATTTCGTTTTTTTTTACATTGCCAGATTCTATGTTTACATGCGATGCACGCATAAACGAAAGTAACCAGCATATTATTATAATGGAAAACAGATTTTTTTTATATTTTTTTATTTCTTCAAATGTTTTAATAAGAGAACGAATTACTGTTCTAAAATTGATTAAGGAAAGAAAAAAAAGTTATAGTTCACGGGTACATCAAGTTGAAATATATATGGCCGATAAATAACGAATACGAGTACACTAGATATGAAAAAGAAAGGCAACAGTAGTATACCGCTGTTCAAAATTCATAAATCGATAGAGAAAAGTATCAAAAATAAGAGAACTACGACACAACATCGAAATGTACCACCCATAGAAACGAATTATTATATAACAATGGCAATTTTCCTGACTAGGTACAGGGCACTTATGAAAAAATGGTTAGTTGAACCTGGTTTTGTGGCATGCCAAACCTCCCGCTTTAATGGCAGTGTTAATTAAAAAATTACAATGACAACATTACCCGACAGGATTACAATAAATAAACAGATAAATGAGAGAAAATAATAGCCATCAAAAGGCAACAGGTTAAAAAATATTTTTATACGGCAGACGTCCGCTATTTCCACACAAAACAATGCTTAGATGTAAAAAGATTGAAAGCCATAACAACTACAGAGTTGAAGATCGCGGAGGACCAAAAGTTCCAAAAAGTTGTGAGGCCAGGGTTATTCGCCTTGGACAAACACATCATTATTGGCCAGGGTTATCCGCCTGGGACAAACACATCATTATTGGCCAGGGTTATCCGCCTGGGACAAACACATCATTATTGGCCAGGGTTATCCGCCTGGGACAAACACATCATTATTGGCCAGGGTTATCCGCCTGGGACAAACTTATCATTATTATAAAGAATAAGACATAGTTTTGCAAACAGTAAATTTTATTAAAATGACTATATACATATACATGATTAGACTGAAGTGGTGACTAGCTATAGAATACAAAAAAAACCGAATACATAACAAAATCACAGCCCTGTAAGCCATAGTCAATGCAACGCCAAAAGTGACGTCACATTTAAATTTCTAAAACGTGTTCCGAAAATTAAGAAATAATTTGTATGAAATTCAAGATTAGATTTGAATGACTTATCTAAAATTGAGAATGGAAATGGGGAATGAGTCAAAAAGACAACAACCCGACCAAATAAAAAAACAACAGCAGAAGGTCACCAGCAGGTCTTCAATGTAGCGAGAAATTCCCGCACCCGGAGGCGTCCTTCAGCTGACCCCTAAACACATATATACTAGTTCAGTGATAATGAACGCCATACTAATTTCCAAATTGTACACAAGAAACTAAAATTAAAATAATACAAGACTAACAAAGGCCAGAGGCTCCTGACTTGGGACAGGCGCAAAAATGCGGCGGGGTTAAACATGTTTGTGAGATCTCAACCCTCCCCCTATACCTCTAACCAATGTAGAAAAGTAAACGCATAACAATACGCACATTAAAATTCAGTTCAAGAGAAGTCCGAGTCTGATGTCAGAAGATGTAACCAAAGATAAAAAACAAAATGACAATAATACATAAATAACAACAGACTACTAGCAGTTAACTGACCTGCCAGCTCCAGACTTCAATTAAACTGACTGAAAGATTATGATTTCATCATATGAACATCAGGCACAATCCTTCCCGTTAGGGGTTTAGTAGCATACCATCATAACATATATGAGAAGAATATAACCCGTGTCATGCCAACAACTGTTTTTAGAATAAATGTGTTTAGTTCCGACGCAAAGACCTTATCAGTGACTCAATATTAACACCAAAATATGCAATCTTTAATGACTTGACAACAGTATCGTAATTATATCCCTTCTTAATAAGTCTATTCAAAGGTTTTGTAAGTTTCTGAGGTGAATACCGACACCTTTGTTCTTTATAAAGAATATTTCCATAAAAAATTGGATGTGAAATACCTGAATGTATAAGAAGTCTGCATGTTGAGCTATATTTACGAATGATGTCTTTATATATACCGATGATAAAATTTAGTAAATGTTTTGACTAGTTTGTGATATCGAAAACCCTGGTGTAATAATTTTTCAGTAATACATAAATTTCTCTCGTTAAAATCTAAAACATTGGTACATACACGAGCGAATCGTACAAGTTGAGATATATAAACGCCGTAGAATGGTGACAAGGGAACGTCACCATCTAAAAACAGATAATTAAGGATAGGAAATGAAAAATCATCCCTTTTATCATAAATTTTAGTATTGAGCTTTCCGTTAGTGATATAGATATCAAGATCGAGGAAAAGGCAGTGGTCGTTGTTAGTATTAGCTTTATTTAAAGTAAGTTCAGCAGGATAAATTGCATTAATATACATACTGAAGTCGTCATTATTGAGAGCCAAAATACCATCCAAATATCTAAAAGTATTATCAAATGTGTTGATCAGATGTTGTTTTGATGGGTCTTTGCTTATTTTTGTCATAAATTGTAACTCATAACAATACAAAAAGAGGTCCGCAATAAGTGGTGCTCAGTTAGTCCCCATTGGAATTCCGATAATCTGACGATATACGGAATCCCCAAAGCGAACAAAAATGTTATCTAGTAAAATTGAAGGGCATATTTAGTATCAAAGCATGTCCAATTGACATAGTTTTTTTGTTTATTGCTACTAAAAAATGACCTAAAAGAGTTTGAACATATATATTCACATTCTGATTTTTTGAATGCCCATTTAATTAGGTGTGTGAATTTGTTCTTAATGAGAATGTGAGGCAATATTAGCATGCAATTTATCAAGTACTTCCAACGAGTTCTTGACACTCCAAAAGTAATTTATTCCACTATTTTCGAAGGCCTTATTTGAACAATTTATTATAAGGTTTTAAATTGTACCAAGTGTGCTGGTAAGAAGAATAGACAATTTAGTAGTTGAACAATGGCTTGAAGACGAAATAAATCTATATTTGTAAGGGGTTTTGTGTAGCTTCGGAAGCCAATACATAGTTGGGACTTTCATTGTATTTGGCTCTGCTTGTAAAGCAGTGGCTAAAAGTTTATGTTTATTACAGATTTCGTTTTCTGAAAATAGAGTCAGTTGGAATGTTGGTGAATTGGTAATTTCCTTTTTCAGAACCTCAATGTAAAATTTACGTCAAACAATAATAATATTATTAGCAGCCTTATTGGCCGGGACAAAAACAAATTCCTTGGCTAGTTCTTTTAGTTTATGTTTGATACGAGAAATAGGTTTATTGTGGTTATGGTTAATAGTAAAATGTTCCTTAAAATGTTGAACACGTATATCAACTATCTTCATTACTGAAATAAAAAAAGAATCCAAAGATTTTTTGTGAGCTTTTTCCCGTTTTATCCATTTCATACAGTAAGTATGGAGTGAGTCGTGGATGATATTACGACACTCATTCCAATTAATAATTGACGGGGGACGATATTTAGGTTCTTTACTGAGGAATGATTTTAACTCTCGGTCTTGAACGGTGTTAAGATCTCCTGTTATAACATGGGAAATGGGTCCATAAATATATTCGGAATTACTGCAATTACACGAAGTAGGTGTATTTTCACTGATATTAACATCTTTAAACAATTGACTATAATTAAACACAAATTTCCGGGTAGACTTCTTGTAAATATAACAAATAAGAGGTAGCTCAGTATTGTCAAAATATCCAGGAATTTGTTCTTTAACAGAATGGTCGTTAAATATACTGGCAATATTTACAAAATCAAAGCCTTTATTGACATACTTAATTTTAATAAAATATTTTTTTATGATCTTCAGGGCGATCAATTTTGGGAAATAATCTAGAAGAACAATATGCCATAATAATTTGAACAATTTCATACTTAGGACTGCTCTATGAAATTGTGTTGCAATCCTCCAAAATTTTATTTAACTTCTTAACCGGTAACGAACAGAGTTTTGTTAACAGATAATGTCTGCCGTTGTTTTTTGAAATAGAAATTAGGTCCGAAATATTGGTATGATTGGCCCGAAATTTTTTTTGATTGCGATTTGTTCTACGACCGCGAGAACGGTTTTATTTTGATCTGAGCGTCACTGATGAGTCTTATGTAGACGAAACGCGCGTCTGGCGTATAAAATTATAATCCTGGTACTTTTGATAACTATTTACGAACAGTTTTAGAAACTATATCCAAAATATTAACGGAATTGGTTCTAGATATATTACCAATTCCCATGATATTATCATTTTATATCAATAACAGTGAAAATTATAATACTAGTTCATATAATTAATTGTATTATCTAGCTTTGTGGGTGTTTCTTCTGATCAAACTGCAAACCAAAAATATCGTGTAAATTTTATTGATCCAACATTGAATCTTCCAAATGAACTTGAAAACAACAGAAAAACAAAAACGATTTACAACTACAATCGTTAAGACATTTGACAAAATCCTGTGACAACAACAAACACAATATCAAAACCCAACAAACTAATTTGGGATTGAAAAGTACCGTGCCACGTCTTACAATACGAATTCACACTCAGTAAAACAATCGCATTCGGGAATAAGTCACGTCGGTAATAACAAGATCAGAAGAAAAATTATATGAGGATTTATTGGTGGAATTGTAATAAAAATGAAGTTAACAATTTAAATAATAAAAATACTCAATTACAAATTAATATATGATAGATAAACAAGTACTTAGTTTAACTTTGATGCTAAAGTTTTGTCCATTTGTATATGGAAATGAGCAGAGAAGTCATAAGTGAAATCTTCATGAATAGTTTAATCTTTTAAGATCTTATTGACAATTTATGTAGTATATCTCCTTATACGGCTTAAAGAATTGTCGGTAACTTCATAAATGTTCATGGATGAAAATAACAATGTATTTAAACGCCATTAATAAGATAAATCAATGAATACTCTTGGTATATTCTTCTGATGATTTATCAAATTATGTTAGTCGATAAAGTTGTCAATACTATTCGTATTTTTCTTAATTAGTTTTTTTCTCTCCTTTTTTAGTTTGTCAATAATCCAAGGCAATATGGGAATATTTTACGACAAATTTTCAGAGTATTATGAAAGGTTCAAGAAGATCTGTACAGAGATAGAAGAAGGAAAATATAATCAAAATTTATGTGCAACATTTCCCAAGAAACATCTTCTTTATTCGAAAGAAGAAAACGAATATCTTTACTCTGGGCCAGAAAAATTGAAACATTTGTTATCCAAATTTCAATACTTTGCTCATCTCAACACCAGTCCGACTGATATCAAAAGAAGTCTTGATATAGAGTGTAACATATTTAGTCAGCGTGTTACTTTTCGTTTGTCTGAATCACAAGTTCGTTCGGTCTACAGTGAAACGGGCTGTGAAATGGTGCGCGGTAAGCAAATATTATTTGCCGTTGTTAATGAAAATGGAAAAAGAAGGATGACTGCATATGCAGACATAATGCCACAATTAGAGGCATATCCTTCAAAAGATCTAGGGAAGGCAATGCTAAATGCTTTGAATACTTCACAATTCTGTCAAAATTCTGAAGGTTTAGAAGAAGAGATAATTCTGGCAGCTTCGTTATTCATTCTATTAACTCACATCCCTGAGGCTGCGATTCCCTTTAAAGAGACCATGAAGGAATTTGACAGCGCAATTAGATACAATCAAAATTCTTTAAACCCAAAGGACAAAATTGTGATTATTAAAAAAAAGACTGGTCGTATTCCTATGGCGGACAAAATAGTCAGGAGTAAATTGAGAGACGTTGCTGAAGGAAAAGTCTTATTCAAAGAAGCGTTCAGTGAGAAGAATTTTGTCATTAGAGGTAAAGACGGGACATCGAAGGGTCGCACATGGGTGCTTGAGGATCAAGCGGGTGTTTTAACAGGAGATTTGAGCGATAGTGAGGATGAAAGTAGTACCATATCAGAATTGCCAGTAGCAAGTAAAATCCAGGAACATCAAAATCAACTATTCCTTCCGGAATTATAAATTATGCCACAAGCTGAATTGTGTTCTTTTTTAAACTAATATTGTCCTCTAGCTCTACAACTGTGTCAAGTGTATATTATTTGTTTTTATTATTTGAATATAAAAAAGTTGAGAGAAAACGTGATATGCCATTTGAATAAAACTCTCAACAGGTTTTCTGTCAACACGTGCGCATTTCTAATAATTTGTAGATACTCTTTTATTATGTTACCACTATTTAGTCAACATGACATCACATGAGGGAGTATAAGCTGCAAAATAAATCCCTTATTAAAATAGTGTCCGTTTCGATTGATTTTTTTTAATGGTTGTGATCATTTATCATGTTTATATAAATATCTTTACTTATGATATACCTTTATTGATAATATTATCAGAAATAAAACAAGAATGTGTATGGATTATATTGGTGAGTTGATATTAAAACGATAACATACTAAGACAAATTAATAATATTAAAAAAAGTCATTTCCAGTTGAATGGATATGAGTATCATATTATACGTTCACGTATACCAGGTGTAGCTATAAAGGACCCTTATACTATTTGTTTGATAAAATCTGCTGTTAGTCGGTCGTTACAACATTTATTTTGTAAATGGCTAACTGTCATAAATAAAAACAAAAGATATATGATCTTGAAGTCATATGTGAATTTCATTCACTAGGGAAAATGTTAAACTAAACCCAAGGAGAGCAAACCTTTAAAACAATATACAAAACAGCTTAAGATGGTACGAAAAAGGGGGAAGTAACGAGGGGTTGATACAAAACTAAAAAATCATAAAAACATAGAAAACCGATGGCAAGAAGAAAAACAACAATCGACAAAACATCACACTTAACAGCTAAAGAACAAGCACCTTGAACCACACTAAGAAAACAGATATGAATTCTAGCCAGGATATAGGTCTTCCTTCACATGAAACATAGCGGCACATAGTACATGTTCAATAGAGACTGGATCTCTATACACTAAATCTTATTGTTAGGTTTCGCAAAGGGGTTCATTGATGATAAACTGCGAAAATTTGAACTGTCACAGTAAAATGGTGATAGGGGTAGACATTTCTCATAGACCACCGATGGATCATTCAATAAAAATGTTTTGCTTGCTTAATTGAGTTGTGTAACGCTTGGAGAGCTTGCAACTTTCCCTACACGATATTGCGATCAAACGTGGCTGTGTATTAATACATCCTGCCTAGCCAAAATAAACTCCCACCTTTTGTTTGGGTCTCCACATAGAATTCCTCTCATGATCAAATTCACTCATCATAGGTACCAGGATTAAATTTTGTATTTACGCCAGACGCGGGTTTCGTCTACAAAATTAAAGACATATCAGTGCCATGTCAAGTTGCTTAAAAACCAGGAAAATGCACAAACTACATCAGCTCTGAAATACAACAATTTGGATGGAGAGTCATCTCATTGGCACTCACACCACATCTTCCTATATCTACATATTATGAAAACCAAAAAATCAGTATAAAATATCATACGAAAGGTTTAATATAACGTTGTTGCATGAATTAAATCTGGTTGTCAAAGCTGATAATAATCTAGTCCCTGTTATGGGGTTATCGATATGAGAAGCTCAAAGCAATAAAATGAAACCATATGAGAATTTAATGTACTATGGAAAATGTCAAGCTAAACCAATGGAGAGAATGTCTTTTAGGAAAAAAAGTTATACAAAGAAGTTTAAGATGGTAAGAAAAAGGAAAATGTATCAAGGGGTCAATACAAAACTTAAAAGTCATAAATATATATAGAAAAGCGATGACAAGAAGAAAAACCACGAGAAGACCAACAACAGTTAACAAAACATAACATCTAAAAGCTAAAGATAAAGCACCATCAACCACACTAAAAAACAGATATGAATTCAAGCCGGGATATATTGTCTCATTCACATGAAACACAGCGGCACATAGTAAATGTTCAAAAGAGACAGGATATCTATACACTAAATCTTAATATTATTAATTCGTATATTTGAACAAATTTGATTCGTTTAGGGATAGTCACATGTTAAACTATATTTTCGAAGGTAGAGAGAAAACAGCGGATAGCAAAAAGCATACTGACCTGCAAAAAGCATATCGCACGGTTATTTTTAGAATATCTAAAAACCGATATACTTTGTGACGTCATGTAATGAATTTCAGGATATTGTTTGACATTTTGAAACACATGATATCTGTGATCGATTAATTGACGAAAAAAATCTTTAAATGCATAAGAGGTCAAAACAAAAAGTAAATGAAATAACAACTAATATGTTGTTATTGTCAGGGAGAAAATGCAATATCTATAAAATTCCAACATAACTAAATGACGATTTTGATACAAATTTATAAATTAATAATATAACAAATATAGCCTTTGTATGAGGTCAATACAGAATATATCGACCCAAAGAAGTATATCGACCTCGGACTTCGTCCTCAGTCAATATACTTCTTTCAGGTCAATATATCCTTGTATCGACCACATACAAAGGCTATATTTGTATAATATTAGGTTTCTTAAAGTGCATCATTGATGATAAAACGCGAAAAATTTTAACTGCCACGGTAAAATCAGGCCCGTAGCCAGGAATTTCCAGGGGGAGGGAGGGTATTTGGACTCTTAAACTAGAACAGAACGTTGGCTACGGGTATGAAAATGGGGATACGGGTAGATATTCTTTCGATTTTAGCCTGAGTTATGTAACTGAGTAGATATGCAAATTGAAACTAAACGTAGCTGTGTATTAACACATCCTGCTTAGCCAAAATGATAGATTGCCACCTTTAGTGTGGGTTTCCACATAAGAGAATTTCATGTGACCTCAACTGATTCCCTATAATGTGTTGTCGAGACGACACCAGGAAGCTCAAAGCAAAAAGAAATGAGAGTTGAGGTTATAAAAGACCCATAACTTGTTCTGACAAATACATCTGAGGTAAACATTGTCTTTTGGATTTGAATCTTAAAGTTTGTTTCTTGGTTATTTAAATTTTTTATCAACGGATATTATAAATTTAAGAAACTTTTTAAATAAATAAAATCAAAACAGAAGCACTGACAATTGAGGTAAATATAACCGGCCAGCAGCAGCGGTATGTACTAGATGATCACATATCTCTGTTCATTCTAACTATTTTACATTGTTTGGGAAAGTACATTTATTTATATACTAGTTTTACTATGAAACATTCGTCCCACGTAGTGCAAATTATCAAAAAAATACAATATTTGTATCCATCGGCTGTTGTCTGATCTATGGTCGGGTTTTTGTCGCTTTGACACATTCCCCATTTCCTTTCTCAATTTTATCAAAGTATATCTGTTATCCCCTGAATAATTAATTGATATTTGTCGGAAGTCCAGTGGTGAATATTCCATGTGTAGAACGAACAAACAAAATACTAATTCAAATGTTAAAGCATGATCTATTTGATCAACTACCTGAAATGAGACGAAATGATTAGTAACTTGCCTTGATAGATACAAATTCCTCAGATAATTAAATGGAGGTTTCTATCTTTGCGTGCTGAAAATTTGGCACTCGGATAATGTTCCAATTTTGAAAGCTGACTATATGGGACGACGTATTTATACATGCCGCATATCTAAAACTAAAACGACATGTACTCACTAAAGATGATTTTGAACATGACTTTCATCTTAATGAAATTGATAAATTTGTTGCTGTCACAAGCTTCGTAATATGTTTGTTATTTGTTTGAAAAAGGTCAAGCCTGCAACATATGATGAGCTGAAGATATATGAACAATCGGCATGAATAGTTTACATAAAAGATTGAATTAAAAAAAAATAAGTGGTGGTGTGATTGCCAACGATACACCTCTTCCCAATAGACCGTATGACACATACATTGATAACATAACTATAGGCCACAGCCTTCGCCATTGCACAAAACCTATATCGCATAGTCAGCTATAAAGGATCCCGAAATGATAAATGTAAAACAATTCATCTGAGAAAATTAATGACGTAATTTAGGTACAAAAAAGAATGAAAAAGAAATATATTATACCGCAGCAAACGCCAACCCAGACTTTGAACAGGCACATACATACATAATATGGCGGGTTTAAACATGTTAGCGAGATCCCAGCTCACTCATAACTTAAGACAGTGATGTCACAGTACAACATACACGTAAGAACGAACTATAAAAATCAGTTGAAAAAGGCTTAACACATCAAATGGATACACATAGAAATGTATCTATCAAAAACAAATAGCGGACGTGTCGGGTACTTATACATCCCAAAAACAAAAGGCATTGCGAACAGACATGAGAGTACTCACAATTACTGACAGCTAGTTCAAAGTCTGTTCTAGTTTGATACATCACAACTTAGTTCAGCATATATGTTACATTACATTGTCTAAAACTCACTAACAGGTTGTTAGCTATACTGTCGATCAGTAAGTAATTGTAACTGTTGTATGTAAACCATATTGAAATAGAACATTCCGTTTAAATGTTAGTTTGTTAGTGGTCATATTCTTCGAACTTTATTATTTGCCAGGTGTATTGTCCTCAAACTTAATCGAGTCATGAAATACATGTTGTCTTGAAGAGTCGGTGCTACCTGTTTTAACTAATCAAAACCGACCGTCGTGGAAACCTGAGTTTCACGCCAACAACGAACACATAAGGGGAAAAGAAGTAACTAAAATCAAAAAGTGCAAAATCTAAATTGTTTTGATCTTATAGGTATAAGAAGGTGTGGTATGAGTACTTTGATTTAGTAAACCTTTATAGGCCAAAGAACGATCTGCAACACGGAGTCTTGGCTCACACCGAACAGCAAGCTATAAAGGGCCTCAAATAGTTATCAAAGGTATCAGGATTAGTATTTAGTACGCCAGACGCGCGTTTCGTCTACACAAGACTCATCAGTGACGCTCATATCAAAATATTTATAAAGCCAAACTAGTACAAATTTGAAGAGCATTGAGGATCCAAAATTCCAAAAAGTTGTGCCAAATACTGCTTAGGTAATCTATGCCTGGAATAAGGAAATCCTTAGTTTTTCGAAAAATACAAAGTTTTGTAAACAGGAAATTTTTAAAAATGACCACATTATTGGTATTCATGACAACACCGAAGTGTTGACTACTGAGCTGGTGATACCCTCGAGGACAAAACGTCCACCAGCAGTGTGGCATCGACCCAGTGGTGTAAATAGTGAATGATTAAGTGTACTACCGGAACAGGAAAACCAACGGTCGAATCTAGTTATTAAACGAGAAGACCTCATTTTGGGTGTCGCTTCTCTTCCTTCGACAATAAATCAATCATCATGCCTCTGTGTCCTTTAGGTAACATGCATAGTCGCATATGTCATCCTTTCTTATGATATTTCAGATTGAGTTATTTTGGGAGAAAAACGACAAAAAAGGGGGCTGGATATGATTCCGTCATAGATACGACTTCCGGTTTAAAACATGCACAAATACAACCAATCGTATGATAGATAACATAAATGAAAAATAGATAAGTCAATCAGAGCGTTCTCCATATCATGGTGTTTATATCGCAAGAACCACAACTATTATACCTCGAGGTATGTAAACTACGATTATACTACTTTAATATATAGAGACTCTCTGTATTCTGTCTACTGTCTTTTTTAAATGTTTACTTTTTAAATTAGAATAAGTAAAACATGTGACACAAGTACAACCAATCGTAGAACTTCTCCATATCATGGTGTTTAAATCGCAAGAATCAAAACTATTATACCTCCTTAGTCTTAGAGAGGACAAATATTTTTCGCGTTTATCTACATGTAATCTACAATTATTCTACTTTAATTACTTTGATTTTAATAGAAAGGAACCAAACATCGGGAGGGCTTTTGATAACTTTTATGTAATTCTTCATACATACATGTAATATCTTTTACAAAAAATCATCCTACAACAGTTCACAAGCTGTATATGCCCGCGATTTCGCGGGTGTGTTCTAGTCTATATAAAAACGAGAAACGGGAAATACTAATGAACCACATCAACAAACGGAAACCATGCACTGACATCAGCTTCAATATATGCTATATGCTGGTTAAAAATCCTTCATCAATGCTACACGCGCACTTGTGAGTATATTGTCTTTGAAGAAAAGTGATACTGGTTTAACTCTATAAATGATATCGTAACATGTACAATGAAAAATATAATAACGACAATATGCTGATATCATGTTTATATGAGTTGAAATTTGTACTTGACAGACATATACTACCCCCAAACATTAATCTGACTACGAGCAATCTACTCTTTACTCCAAACTTTAAGCCCCCCAAAGGTGAATAGGGAATATAATAACATTCAGACCAAAGTTTGATGTACGTATTGTCTGTGCGGGATGTACAAGTACTCATTCACATTCGGTCAGAATAATGACATTGAATACAATTGTTGGTGTAAAGAAAGTATTATGCTTTCTGCGCGTTACGTTCCTTTCAAAAACTATTTGAATGTAGAATTTGCAAGGCAAAATTCTATATCCCATATAAAATTATTGTCAAGTGGATGTCTAAAATCCTGGACATTCCTATTGTATTATCTAATCTGTTCTCGTACCGAACATGCATGCAAATTAATTATAATCTTAACTGTAACCTTAAATCCTTAAGGTAGTCGGGGAGGAGTTGAATCTCCAGTATTTGAAGCAAGTATGTTGTATGTTAAATGCTGTCGGTTTAATATGAAGTCTACTCATTTTAAAACATACTACGAAACGGATGTTTCATATCTTAGATATAAAGGTAACACCATACTACTTTTATTTTGAAAATATCAATCCCGGAATTTGTCCGTGATCAGTATCAGTTCCATTAGTTTCTCCAATGGTTTTGCTAAATTCAAATTTTACTCCGTCTGATGTCACGTGCTCTTCCCCGCCTTCTCCCCAATATGTTCTAGGTCCTTGCATTATTACAGTTATTGTATAGCGAATGTTCGGGACTATGTATATTGATTTTGGAAAGAAGATATTGAATGTCTTTTCTTTGTTAACTGCAACTTTCGTATGAATTTTTGAAAGGTTGGTCGTTGAAAGTCCCGCTCTCAAAATGGTGGCTTCGACTGTATAAGATGCGGATTCAACTCCGCAACCGTAAAGAATGATGCCATGAATGTATATTGTTTTGGAAGCCGAAAAGTCTATTTTATCTGACTTTTGACCTACATACCATAAATTTTCATTTCGCAACGCAACATGTCCGTCACGCAGAAATCGCAGACATATCCTCTGTTGTGGTGTGTGCGTGTTTTGTGGAGTTTGAGGGTCTTGCAGGGCTATCGTCGTTTGAAGTTGACGTTGTCCCCGAGGAGTTGTTTTAAATAGGTCATCAGGAATAGACTTTGAAGAGCCACACAGGAAAGTAAACACGCTGATCCGCTCGGATTTTGAAAGTATATCTCTTTTGCCAACTTTATCGGCGAAAAATTGAATGTCCATCACCGGAAACCGGACTTCGTACAAAACTTTTCCCAAAACATTCTTTATGTTAACATCACATACGGTGAGTTGCTGTCGTCTGCATTCGGTTTCCGCCCATTTTAACAATACATTTAGCACGGTGGCTTCGTCGATAATAAGATCATCAGACGATATAATCGGCATTAAGCAATCCGGACATAAATGAAGGAACGCTTCCGATTGGAGACATTTTTGAGGTTCTAGCAGAATCATCTCTAGACATTTTTTGTGTAATTCGTGGTCGTCAAAAAGATGCGCACTCTCCATTGTAGAACATACAGTGTCAACGGTTAGCGCTTCCTGTAGTAGTTTGCGACATTTTCTTACTACTTTTGTCACGCAGTATTTATTTGCTGCATACATTAAACTAGCAGTCTGCTCGCCACTGACTGCAAGATCTTCGTAGTATAGATATCTGAAAATATTAGAAATAAAATATAATATTTGAAATATCTATTATACACTGCAAACCATTTCCGAAACTGAATACTAGGCTTAATAAATTATTTTACCATAAATTTGTTACATTTGATTCATGATCATCGGCAATTTAAAGAGTGTCCTTAGCAGATTTGTTTTAGGGGGGGGGGAGGGGGGTTCTTTGTTAAATACCGACATATTGCATTGAAAATAAAGAAGGGTCTAGGTGGTGTTTATCGACTAGATAATAAATGGCAAAACATGCAGAATAATGGTCAAAAGCCCCCAACAATGAAGAAAAGAGATTCAGAACAATAGGTCAAACATTTATAGAATGAAGAATAATTGTGTGCTTAAATATATATTAAAGAGAATAATGTTAAATTAAATGAAAGAAAAGAGAAAAGAGTCCTAAAAATAAATAAAAATAAACAGAAATGGGGAACCCCTTAATAATCCTCATATTGATATATACGGTAGCACAACATATTTATGTTTATAGCTTTTTTATTTACTTTTGATAAATGAATTTAAGCAAGGAGCTAAACATACTTCAGCAGAGTAGAAAACACTTCCGGTTCTATATCTGGGATTGAAATCTCTTCATTTGTTTCTGCTACTGCTCCATAAAACATGGCGAAGAACACAGAACTTCTGCTAGCAAGAACATATTTGTGAGCTGGAATCGGTTTAGAATCGTTTCCGACCAGAAATGTGACGTCACATCCCAACTGATGCGCGAACATATACCGGTTACATTCTGCAACGGAACGACCGGATTGCCAGTCTTTTTCCTCTCCGTCGTGCGTTGTCATTTCTATAATAAAGGCAGATAACATATGTATATACGATTTAAATCGTCTCAATTGTAATCATAAGTTTAATGGATAATAGATCAAAGCGTAGCGACCATTCAATATATTATTCCGTGCTTAGTCATGCACTTGCTAAATGTTTGTATGTTTCTTCTGATCGCACAAAAGCATCTTTTTCAGTCCAATAATAACAGTGCAAACATTTTTTGTTATATGTAAATGCAAGTTGAATTTATTAAAATTTCGTCTAAGGCAGCATCCATTTGATTTTCGGGGGGGGGGGGGGGGGGATGCTATGGATTTTTTTAAAAATTTTGTTTCTAGTTTTTGGAGAAAAAAAATAGTTTTTGACCCGGGGAAAAAAAATGTTTGTTTCACCCTAAGCTGCCACTGTATGTAATGCTAAAATTGAAAGAAAACAATTGTTTTCAACTTGTCGCGAAAAAAATATATTGTTTTTCGCCGAAAGTGGAAAAAAAGTTTGTCCGAAAAAAAAATCCCCCCCCCCCCCCAGAAAATCAAATGGTTGCTGCCTAACTAGAGAGAATTTTGGGATTGACATATGGCATTGAACCATGGGTATTGTTAATTGAGTGAATGTTTAAAGTGCAGTGGCAAATATTTCATACAAATTCAAAAGGCAACACGTGACACATAAATGTATGATTATTGTTAGGGGAAAAATGGAGAGATTCACTTATTGTCGAGTATCGAGTTGCGAGTTAAGAAAATCGAGTTGCAAGTTAATAAAGTCGATTTGCGAGTTACGAAAGTCGAGTTGCGAGTAAAAAAAGTCGAGTTGCGAGTTACGAAAGTCGAGTTGCGAGTTACAAAAGTCGAGTAGCGAGTTAAGAAAGTCGAGTTGCGAGTTACAAAAGTCGAGTTGCGAGTTACACAAGTTGAAATACTTAAAAATGTGGAAACTAAAATATTTCAATTTTTTGGTGTAACTGAATAACATTTTGGAATGATGATTTTTTATAGAATTGTACACAGTGTTGTTGATTATTTTTGTTGTTTGGAATTTATCTGAGTCTCTTGTAAAAATAAAATGGACTAGATAATCACTACGTTTAGTATTTTCTGAATAAGCAGATAGCCTTTTAAAATACAGCTGATGTCTTACAGTTTAATTATTTTTAAATTTCATACATAGCACCGTCGTATTAAAAGTAAAGGGAGATAGCAACTAAACTATAGTATGTGTATGGATGAATTAAAGCATTCAACTATTAATGAACATTTTTTTGTTACACATAAAGGTATCATATAGTAAACCATCTTTCATATTGTTTTTTTTTTTAATTCTAAACCGATATTTCATAATTGATAATACAACTGAAAAATATAAAGGGAATATATCAAGCTCTCCTAGCTCAGCTATAAAGTTAGAAGACTATTCAGGGGCGGATCCAGGATTTTGGAAGGGGGCGAAAATTCTAAATATTGCCGAGCGGAGCGAGCCGAAAATTTTTTGAGACCTTTTTGGGGCTAAAAAACATAAAATAAGTGTTATATAGATATAGGAAGATGTGGTGTGAGTGCCAATGAGACAACTCTCCATCCAAATAACAATTTAAAAATTAAACCATTATAGGTTAAAGTACGGCCTTCAACACGGAGCCTTGGCTCACACCGAACAACAAGCTATAAAGGGCCCCAAAATTACTAGTGTAAAACCATTCAAACGGGAAAACCAACGGTCTAATCTATATGCACTATTTAAACGGTTCCTGGTTTGGGGCACGTATATTTTGTAGTTGCTGTAAAGTGAAAGGGTTGCCGGGACATTTTTTATGCTTTATTCTCCATATTAATTGATAGTATTGATCCAAAGCTATGTACTGATATATTGGATGTAGGATTTGTCAGTAAAAAACAGACATGGAAATTCGATGAAATTTACAATACGACCGACACGAGTTAAAAATGACAAACACGCAATTTTTATCAAAATGTTTGATTGATATGTTTCACCGAACATAACTAAGGGAACCGAAGTGAGGGGTTCCAAATCCACCGAAGTTATGAATGACGGTCGACAAATGGAGACAAAAAGGTCACACGCAGCAGGCGGGTTACAGTCTGGTCTTGAAAAGAGTATTCAATATATACAAGTCAGGCAAAGACATTCCGGTCAGACATGCAAACCCCGGCCACAAAAAAAATACGCCCGTTTTTATTCATCATGTTCATCATTTAATGCTAAATAATTTTGTTGGTAATGTTCGTTTTCAATAGCAAAAAAGTGGACAAGACTATTGTTTTCAATCCAGATACGGCCAGAATTTTTGTTTAAGGCAAGAATCAGAGTCATTTTTTTTCTCTCAAATATCTCAGACTGTCTCCTCAAATCAAATGGTTCGTACCTGAGACTTGAAATCTTTCTAGAGCTTATACAGGGTTGAAAATGAATCTGTTTTGTTCATGCATCGTTGACAAAGTAATGGAATTTGATGCGACTGTCATACAAGTGAGAGGTTTAGCTAGCTATAAAACCAGGTTCAATCCACCATTTTCTATATAAGAAAATGCCTGTACCAAGTCAGGAATATGACAGTTGTTATCCATTCGTTTGATGCATTTGGACGTTTGATTTTGGCTTTCCTTTTTGAATTTTCCTCGAAGTTCAGTATTTTTGTGTTTTTACTTTTTTTTTACTGACTCGGGATCATTATTCAACTTTGTTATTTATAAAATAGGCTGGAGCATTTGGGGTTAAACATGTTTTCGTAGGTAAATAATATTGTAGAACTTTTTGTTCATTAAAGTGTAATAGTCTATAGAGTATTTACTATTACTTTCTGTTTGGAATAGTGAAATATAAGTCAATAGTATACGTTCTTGCTCAATCCTGTGTAGCCTAAGAAATGTGCATTACTGTAATTTGAATTTCAAAATGACCGAGTGCCGTTTTTTCAACGCACTGGTCAACTCCACCGTAGCAAATCACATGACTTTGACAATCAGTAAATACCAGCGAAAATATCTTTATAAGTAAAGAATTGTCGTATAAAAATTAAATCCTCGGGAAATGACAAAATTCACGAAGTCTATTCAGATTAATCATTTTCCAAAAAAAAAAAAAAAAGTCCGAGCAAAATGGGGGGGGGGGGGGGGGGGGGGGGGGGGGGGGGGGGGCGTACGCCCTTTACGCCCTCCTCTGGATCCGCCACTGGATCATCCAAAATAATGATTAATAAGTCCATACGAAATTCCAATGAGCAAACTATTTTCTCAATGATTTTGCAATGTGTTATAGTTCGCGCGAGATGCAGACTTTCCTTTACTATTCTATTTTTAGGATTATTTGTTTACGAAAGATAATTTATGGTCAGATCGGTTCTTTTTATGTTGTAGTGTAAACGCATTGGATTAAAAAAGATTGATCTCGTCCATTCAGGATACATTTGTTTTAAATGCTTCCAGAACTTAACTTATATTAGACTCTTATAAATAAGTATCACATATAACTGTTTCAAATCCCACAATCACGGGAATAACTAAGTTCGGGTTCATGCATGTTTTGTTTATCATATGGGAATCAAACCTGAAAATTCGGTGTAAACAATATTTTTGTTATTCGCAACTCGACTTTCTTAACTCGCAACTCGACTTTTGTAACTCTCAACTCGACTTTCCTAACTCGCAACTCGACTTTTGTAACTCGCAACTCGACTTTCCTAACTCGCAACTCGACTTTCCTAACTCGCAACTCGACTTTTGTAACTCGCAACTCGACTTTTTAACTCGCAACTCGACTTTCTTAACTCGCAACTCGACATTCTTAATTCTAATGCAACAACGTTTGTAACGTTCATTTTGATTGGATAACGTCACTTTCTTACATGGCATCAATTGACAATTGATGCTATGGGACCTACGCGCAAGCGCAGACGGCATATGACAGATTTTAAATACATGTTTTAACGTTGTTTTCTGTCAGTTTCATTAGAATGGAGATAACAATATTGTATTTTAAGCTCCGACGGCATCAATTGGGGATTTGATGGTCGCAAATACCCGTTTACTGTCCCCGCTAACGCGTCGCAAGTAAACTTAATTTGCGACCATCAAATCCCCAATTGATGCCGTCGGAGCTTAAAATACAATACAGTTATCTCCTAACTCGCAACTCGCATTTGGATTTCAAATATTTTGGCCACGAGCATCACTGAAGAGACATGTATTGTCGAAATGCGCATCTGGTGCAACAAAATTGGTACCGTTGTTTTTATTGCAACTCGACGATAAGAAACCCTCAAAAATGGAATGACATTTGAAAAAAAACAGTTTATGAGAGACAGGATTCGGCAGATATCTTAACTGGCAGAATACCACCTATAGACTGCTAAAATAATCGCACTAGAGACTATGTAATGGGCAAACATTCACATTCTAACCCGGTGTGGCTGCGTATTTGTATATCCCAAACAGCCAAGCGATTAAATTTACAGTATAGGCGACAGGAGAACTTCAGGTCAATACTATTCTGTATAGTATAAGATTTATTGGGTATCTGTAACATGGACGACCGCTAACACGTTATACCCCAAAACATTGTGTATGTGCCTGTTCCAAATCAGAAGCCTGTCATTCAGAAATTGTCGTTTGTCGCTGTTTATCGTACTGATTTTTCGTTCATTACTTTATAAATTAATCAGACCATCAGTTTTCTCGTTTTAAATGTTTTACATGTACAATATAAAAATAAAGGTTTTATACTCATTATTAAAGGCCGTACGGTGACCTATAGTTGTTAATTTAATATAATTACATGTATTATACCAAAGGTTTTGAGTTTTACTCTTAATGCGTTAACATTTACTATTTCCCTCTTCGTTATATCCTCCAAGACCTATACTTCTTTCTTTATCTTTTCAAATAAGAGAAAATAATTATTTAAAAACTAGATTAAAAATCTAAATATTTAAAAAATTATAAAACATTGACTAACCTGTTTTTTAAATCACATTCCTGTTAAAGAAAATAATGCATTTAATGACGATATTTTAGTCTAGTTTTTAAATCTATTGACGGGTCATTTAATTCTTTTCTTTTAATTATTTGGCCTTTTATTAAATTTCACAAAACAATCGAAATGAAATATTTCATTCATGTTTAATTAACAAAGTGGAAACTGACATTTGTTCGAAGTTCTTAACCAGGTCGGACGAATTTGTAAAAACTACAGTGCTATTTAATTAAACTGGGGAAAATAAAATAAAATTGAAAATGGAAATGGGGAATGTGTCAAAGAGACAACAACCCGACCATATAGCAGAAAACAGCAAAAGGTCACCAACAGGTCTTTAATGCAGCGAGAAATTCCCGCACCCGGAGGCCTCCTTCAGCTGGCCCCTAAACAAATATATATACTAGTTCAGTGATAATGAACACCATACTAAACTCCAAATTGTACACAAAAAAATAAAAGTTAAAATAAAAGAAGACTAACAAAGGTCAGAGGCTCCTGAAGTTTAGTTTTGAATTTTGTTTCGTGTTTTTTTTTAATCTTATGCAATGTAGCACATGTGATTCCAAATTAAAACATACAATTCCGTATAAACAAGTTAAATCCACGGTTTATATTTGATAACATAACTTTAAAATTATAAAATTAAATATACAGATCGAGCGTCTTTATTATCAAGAATTACATCCACTAGAATCACAGTTCATAATAAACAAGTGAACTTATTTGAAGGAAAATAAAGAAATATACTTACATTTAATAGAAGGAAATTTTGTTCATGATAAAAAAATAAATATGAGGGGGGGAATGGGCGTATAAAGGTGAAAAAAATCCAATGCACTACGTACTGTAGGGGAAATCAATTTATGAAAGAAAAGCGTTCTACTATTCAGTATTCACTTTTCATATTTAATTTATATGTTAAACCTGATACAAAATAGACTAGACTCAAGCTGGCAGCCACTTTTATCGGCCAATCAGGATAGCAGCCACTTTTTTCCAGCAGCCAATTTTGGTGATATGTCTAAAAACCAAAAAACTGAATGAGACTCAAACGTTCCAAAAATCGCTAAATATTAGTTAAATGCATTCTAACATCGGAAATCGACAATTTCACGGCTTGTACTGGTTATAAAAGCATTTCATTCCGTTTAAAATATGTATGTGAAGCTATCGGTCTGTTCGTTATTTGTTATTTGTTATTCGATAATTGATATTCAATATCCAACCGGCTGCTAGCAGTCGGTTAAATATTCAAATTTAGTTGAAAATCATTAAAAAGCATGAGGGAAAGCTATGCCGGAAATCGTTTTATGACCCCTTCAAGCTGTCGTAAATTTTCGTTGTCCTCGGATATAAACCATTATGTAAGTTGCATATTTGTCTTTATTTATATAGAATTTTATCAATAAATCGACACCAAAGATGTAATTTGATATATTATATAACAAACAAAAACAAAAACCATCACTCCAGAAACATTTAAAAATAAAAATAATGAATATGTATGGAAAGCCAAAAATACAAAAACAGAAATGTATAGAGAACACGTACCGAGGACTGCTTAAATAAGGTTAAACCCGGGCGATTTTGAACCTTTGTGGTGGCTAGACGGGCCCGGATCCCAGATTTTTTTTAAGTGGGGAATAGCCTGGGTCAATACCTTTGAAGTGAGCTAGGTCCAGTTCGGAACTTTGCCGTAGGTATATGCCGAAAAGTACCGAATGTGTGTTTGGTATTGAAAATACGTAAATGGGCGACTTTGAATCTCTGTGGTGGCTAGACGGGCCCGGATCCCAGAAAAATATTTAAGTGGGGAATAGCCTAGGTCAATACTTTTAAAATGAGCTAGGTCCGGTTTGGAACTTTGCCGTAGGGATATGCCGAAATGTACCGAGTGTGTGATTAATAATGAAAATTTGCCATAAGGGCAACTTTGAACCTCTATGGTGGCTAGACGAGCCCGGATCCCAGAAAAATATTTAAGTGGGGAATAGCCTTTGAAATGAGCTAGGTCCAGTTCGGAACTTTGCCGTAGGTATATGCCGAAAAGTACCGAATGTGTGTTTGGTATTGAAAATACGTAAATGGGCGACTTTGAACCTCTGTGGTGGCTAGACGGGCCCGGATCCCAGAAAAATATTTAAATGGGGAATAGCCTGGGTCAACACCTTTAAAATGAGCTAGGTCCGGTTCGGAACTTTGCCGTAGAGGTATGCCGAAATGTACAGAGTGTGTGATTAATAATGAAAATGTGCCATAAAGGCAACTTTGAACCTCTATGGTGGCTAGACGAGCCCGGATCCCAGAAAAATATCTAAGTGGGGAATAGCCTGGGTCAATACATTTGAAATGAGCTAGATCCAGTTCGGAACTTTGCCGTAGGTATATGCCGAAAAGTACCGAATGTGTGTTTGGTATTGAAAATACGCTTAATATGGACAACTGTAAACCTCTGTGGTGGCCAGACAGGCACGGGTCCCAGAAAAATATTTAAGCAGGTAATAGACCGGGTCAATACCTTGATAATGGGATGGGTCTTGATAGAAAATTTTCCGTAGTAATATCCCGTGAAGTACTTAATGTGATGTTGGTAAGGACAGTATATCTAGGGGAAACATTGGTTCCTCATAACAAGAAATGTGTCACGGTCAAAGATGCATTGCAAGCGTTCATCATACCATCATGGGTTGTTCCAAAGCTATGAACAGATAAAGGTGCTGAATTTTGCAGCAAAGAGGCTGAATAGTTTCGTCAGAAACAAAACATTGAACTGTACTTTACCGAGAATGAAGAAAAAACAAGTTTCTTTGAATGTTGGATGAGAACAATGAAAACTATCTTTTTGTAATACTTTTGGCTTATTCTACGCGTATAATCTGGTTCATCAGTACAACACCTCCAAACATAGATCCATTAAAATGACTTCTTTTACAGCTAGTTAAACTGAACACAAACACAAAGTGTACGGAACTTTTATGGTAATCTTCTTCCATTGAAACAGGGTAAATTTAAAGTAGTCGATACAGTTTGAAATACTTCAAAGAAAAACGTGTTTAAAAAGGAATACATCCCTAGGGTCCTTTTATGAACCTTAAATACAGAAAAACGAACCAAGGATGGTTTGAAATAGATCTTTCTTCGATGGAGAATGTACCCTAAGTCCTTTAATTCTTTTATTTTACAATCAGATTTGCAGTAACAACCTTTTAGCAGGTATAGTCTTTAGCAATTTGCACAAGATCATAAATGCTACTTTCCGTATGCGAGCAATATGGTGAAGGCTTAAACATCTAGGTTATATCTTTACCAGGTGAAGAACCACCAAGGGTTTTTGATCTCACACCCGCATGTTTCAATAAATCACACATCATCAGACTCTCTAGATCTTCCTTGTTTTGCTCTTAAGCTTCCATTGACAATGGACGTTCCAAGAGTGCATCAATGTTTTTATGTGTTAAGTTTTTAATCTTATGTACCTAAAGTTTTTGTTGCAGAGTGGTCTTAAACTCATCTACCTTTTTCTCAAGTTCTTTAATGGTTGTTATAAAATCTTTCTCTAGTCGTTTTATATCCGTCTCCAATAGTTAACACTGGGATTGTAACGTATTTCTCAATTTCCATAGAATCCAAATGTGTCTGTCATGTGTTGTAGCAGATCTTGATTTCAAAAAAATTTGCCATTACGTAGGGAGGGAAGGAAGTTTTATAAACGGGTTGTTGTCTCTTTGACACATTCCCCATTTTCATTCTCAACTTTATTTGCTAGTTGTCGTCCAATGGGTTACATGTCCCATAACGGTAGGATTAATAGGTTTGGAAGGTAGGGTAACCCGCATTAACAAACTTGTCAAAATGAAAAGTTTTAACTGTTCTCTACAATTTCCCGTTGAGAGTGGCTTGTTTGGAAGTTGAATGTTGTTTACACGTAACACTTATTTGAAGTTTTCGAGCCTCCAAACGGGCGCAAAATTACAATCATCTTTCAATATCATTCATATTATTTTAACATATGATAAATGTTGTTGTTCCTTATATAACAATATTTTTTAGAGGTTTGATGAATCCAGGCATTGTTACTTCTATCACCACACGTCTCTTAGGTATTCGTTTTTGAAGTTGAAAATGTCCATGTGCCAGTGTTCTGATTCCATCTTTTAAAATGTAACGTGTGTCATCTTGTGTGTTAGTTTCTTAAGTCACCACGTTTTAAAGGTAACTGCGAATGACGTTCATTTTTCTATGACAACTTTGATAGGCCATAAAACACGTCTGGTAATCGTCACACGGAATATTCTGTCGATTGACCTGTTTGGTTTTTCCTTAAGCTTTCCTTGTGTTTTAACCATCATTCATTCGATATTAAAACATCTTGCACGAAGCCCTACAAACTCAGCAATCATTTGACCACCAAATGTATCTTCAAACACACCAATCACTATTTGCTGACGTTGTTTGGAATTCAACGATAGGTTGTCCGTACAATAGTTAAGTGTGTCGAACTTGTTTTGAATTTGAGATACCATGTCTTTAGAAAGTCGTCAGTTTGAATTTAATAGACTAAATTATCAGTGTCGGTAAACAATAGTCGAACTTTGTTCCCGAAGGTTTCATAATGAATGTCGTACATTAAAATCTTTGAAATGTCGAAGATGCATGCTCCCAAATACACAGGCTTGTCAAATTTGAGTTCGGTTTTCTTCATGTGTACGATTGTTTTTCGGTAGTCACTTATTTTATGTTCATCCGTTTAAGTATGTTTACCATGGTATTTCCAGTTCATCAGTTTAAAAAAAAGTGTTTTTTTCAGACACGGTGCGAGTGGTAGTTATGATTATAAGGTTAATATTCAGGTAAATGCAAATTTCAAGCCTTCATGATTGTTTAAATTTTAGCACATGCTACACTTTTGTTAATACCAACCCATTGGAATATCTCTGTTTCTAATTTCTATTATAAAGAACATACTTTCATCTTTGTCGGATTTGAATACGGTATACCAACTTATGAAACTTGTTCATTTCAGTTTTCATGTAAAAACGATAAATCGTTAAGCTTATCGTAAAGGTCGACTGAGTAACCAAATCCCATTCAATTAGCTACCCAACCTCGTCCTCCTCTTTCCACATGTCAATGACTTCAAAGTCGTCCACAAATTAAAAAGCCTTGTTGGCTACGGCTCTGACATGGCCAACACATACTCATAGTTAGTACTACTAGTTAAGTATTCCAAAAAAAGTCATTGGGAAGGTTGTGGAGGGTCGCATTCACTCATGTATTTGTTGTTGGCCACCCAATGTCGATGGCTTATTTGAGCAGAGTCCCCTCTCGTGTTGCTTATTCAAACAGAAATACTAGTAACATGTCTGGGTCGTGTAACAATTGTGATCTAACTTTGCTTATATTAAACGCCGAATCGTAAGCTATCCCTGATGACGTGTAATAATGAAATACGTCAAGGCCCGTAAGCTTTTAAACAAATGACATTAGTTTTCAAATATATCATCCAATTGCACAACGTCTCCTTTCAAGTACACACCATGGTAGTCTTGTAATGTTTGACAATTAAATCTAGTTAACACATGTTTTGCTTGAGCATAGTCAACCACACTTATGTGTTCATTGTTAAGTCGGTTGTAAAACTGGTCAGCAGATGGTAGCTGTATTTTCGTCTTCTTATGAGGACCCTTCATGCAATCGTAAGGGTAAACACTTTGTGTATCATTCATTCATAATGCTCCTAAAACTGGACTTCAATACCTTACATTGGTTCAGCTTTAAATGGCTAAATATATAAAATAACATACACTAATCAATGAATAGAATGTCTTACCCATCAACTTTCTTCGAAAGACTAATGTTCTCTTCATCGGTATTTGGAATGCAGTTCACTTCAAAAACAGTATACCCCAATGCCTTTTCGAACAAGTGGGCGTCATACATTGTTAAGTTGTGAAATATAATGGAAACATAGGTAAGTAAGTTAAAGTTACATTAATTATCTGTGCTGCATCACGATACTTACGATCAAGTGGTCGCGATCACGCACTTTGCCTTCCCCTAACTCGTCATCGCACATGTGACAACGTGAAATCGCTTTAAAACATTGGGGATCTTCTTCAGTCATCACCAGGTCTTTTTATCCATGTGCAAGTCTGCAATGTCCTTCATCTCCTCTTCCTTACAAGCCACACATATATAACCATGTCACCCCCTGTGTACACCTTTGTATCTTTGTATTTTCCAACATCATACCTGACTCGGTAGTAAAAAACCTGAAGGTGTATTTTGTTGGGAAACATTCGTGTAAGCTTTTGACTTGTCAGGTTGGCATGTGTCTATATGTTATGAGTAACATTAAACGTCACCATAATTAACATAAGGAAATCGAATTTGACGTTCACAGTTGTATATTTTATAAAGGTATCTTCTTCAGGTATCTTGATTTTCACTCCAGCCCTCTAATCCCATTACTATCAATTTTCGTCTAAAATGTCTTCTCTCAAACAGTGCTTCTTACACTTTCGACAAAAAAATACTTTAACATTGAAGATGGCACTTGGGCTCTGAACAAATGTGATAAACTTTTGTTTATCTAGCAGTAATGTTGTTTAGTTACATGTCTGCGTGGGTTCTGTCCTTTCCGATGTTCTTTGAGATTTTTCTCGGGTTCTTCAATTTTTTAATCGTTCTTGTTTATTTCAACACCATCATTCCCAAACACGTTAATAGAAAAGCTAGTTCTAGTATTTAGCCTTTAAAATTGGTCAATGTGTTTCAAACACATGGGGGAATCTAAACCCTTCTGGTTCAACTCATTTTCACGGGTTTTTTTTTATATTGGCGCACTTTGTGTGTACTTTTCTGATTCACCTCTTTATGTGTACTTTTGATAACACAGCTCACGTTAATAATGGCCTTCTTTTGTGCTAGTTTTACTGAAAGGCGAATGTAAGATTTACCCTTCAGGGATACAATTTATCCATATGAAGGTGTAATTCTACAATATGTCTTTACGGTCACCCCCTTCAATCATGCATGCAATATGCTATACTTACCTAACTTTTAACGTTAGTTAAGTTTCGTAGTTGGTTGATTCAGTAAAAAATAACTTCATTTGACCTAAAAAATGGAACAACTTTCACCTAATGCGGGGTTGGTTTTTACCAACTCTACTCGAAGCATCTACTGTACCTTCGATGCCTTCTTCACTTTTGTGCTTCTGACATTTTACTAATCAAATGTATGCAAAGCACTTTAACTTGCCTAAAAAATGGTTCAATGGTCACTGTGGTAATTTCCTACCATCTTCACCTTAATAACAGATTCCTTTTCTATGTCTTGTTGACGTCGTATTTCCTTAATCTAGATGTATAAGGTGTACCACGTTTTTTTGCTTGTAGTATGAATTCATTTTTAGGAAACACTTATGTACGTGTTCACACATGATGCGTTATGACTCCAATAAGCTTTACCAGCACTTCCTTTGGTTTTCATGATGCGTTATGACTCCAATAAGCTTTACCAGCACTTCCTTTGGTTTTCTACTTTATCCTTTTAACCCAAAATCCTTTGCCAAGAGGGTACCCGTTTTAAGTAGTAAACTTATAACCTGTAGGGCATCACTAGCCTTTATGAGACGTTGGGAATGAATTTCTGGTGAATACCTACTCCGGAAAATATTTGTTTCCTTTATATTATTTTCATGCAAAATGTGACTAGTCTACCCAACTCAAGGTGGTTTTTGAAAAGTTCCTCTTATACATATTCCTGCAAATATCGAAATGTTCCGAATTGTATTTTTTTAAATGATTGTGCCTTTTTGACTTGGTATTCAAACAGTCTGGAAAGTACTCGCTGTCATACCCAATCTAATGCATCATTTTTCTAAAAACTTTGTTTATTTCTTTAACTCAACATACACTTAATATATATTCTTTACAGAAAAAAAAATTCAATTGTAAATTTTCTTGAAAGGGTTCTACGAAAATATGACAGTTTTATTAGCTAGGTATGACATCAGTTTTACTCGGGATTTTGTCATTTTAGGTAAAAAAAAATTGTATCCTGTATTGATGCAATAAACATACAGAACTTAGTGTAAATTAACATCAGTCAGAATGTAATGTTGAATATTAACCCTGAAGTTTGAAGTAGCAGCTCAGCAAACTTCCCAGATTGACAACACATTCGGTACTTCTCGGCTAATTTTACGGCAATGTTCCGAAGCAGACCTAGCTCATTTCAATGGTATTGACATGGACTACTCCTTGCTTAAATATTTTTTTGGGATCCGGGCACGTCGGCCATCGTAGTGATTCAAAGTTGTGTTTTAACGTACTTTTCATTTCAACCAATCAATCGGTACTTTTCGGCATATACCTACGGCAAATTCCGAACCGGACCTAGCTCATGTCAAAGGTATTAACCCAAGCTATTCCCCACTTAAATATTTTTTTGGGATCCGGGCCCGTCTGGCCACCACAGAGGTTCAAAGTTGCCCATTTACGTATTTTTCATATCAACTTCACATTCGGTACTCTTCGGCATATCCCTACGGCAAAGTTCAGAACCGGAACTAGCTAATTTTAAACGTATTAACCCAAGCTATTCCCCACTTAAATATTTTTCTGGGATCCGGGCCCGTCTGGCCACCACAGAGGTTCAAAGTTGCCCATTTACATATTTTTCATATCAACTACACATTCGGTACTCTTCGGCATATCCCTACGGCAAAGTTCCGAACCGGACCTAGCTCATTTTAAACGTATTAACCCAAGCTATTCCCCACTTAAATATTTTTCTGGGATCCGGGCCCGTCTGGCCACCACAGAGGTTCAAAGTTGCCCATTTAAGTATTTTTCATATCAACTACACATTCGGTATTCTTCGGCATATCCCTACGGCAAAGTTCCGAACCGGACCTAGCTCATTTTAAACGTATTAACCCAAGCTATTCCCCACTTAAATATTTTTCTGGGATCTGGGCCCGTCTGGCCATCACAGAGGTTCAAAGTTGCCCATTTACGTATTTTTCATATCAACTACACATTCGGTACTCTTCGGCATATCCCTACGGCAAAGTTCCGAACCGGACCTAGCTCATTTTAAACGTATTAACCCAAGCTATTTCCCACTTAAATATTTTTCTGGGATCCGGGCCCGTCTGGCCACCACAGAGGTTCAAAGTTGCCCATTTATGTATTTTACAATACCCATAATCCAAGATCCTTATAGTCACGTTTATCTCTACACCCAATTTTATATACTACAGAGTCTATAATATCGTTGCATTTTGGGTATTAAAACACCAGGGGTCTAACTGCCATCTGAGCGGACTCCCGTAGGTTTTTACAATATATTTATTCTTTTTTTTGCCTTCCATAGATATTTCTTTTTAGTTTTTGGAATGTTTACAGAGTGACCGGCTTTAGTTTTAGTTTTATATATTATATGTTAAATTAAATCTTTGTTGAATCTTTGATGTCATTTTTTTTATAAAAATCTTTATTACATAAAGACAAATATGCAACTTATATAAGGGTTTATATTTGAGGACAACGAGAATTTACGACAGCTTGAAAACTATTTGCGTCGTAATTTTTCACTCCTGTTAACTATGAAATCATACTTTTTAATGATTTTCAACTAAATTTTGATAATGAAGCTACTGCTAGCAACCGGTTGTATATTGAATATCGAATATAAAATAATAAACCGGCAGATAACTTCACATACATATTTAAAACGTAATAAAATGCTTTTGAAATCAGTACAAGCCGCGAAATTGTCGAATTCCGCTGTTAAACTATATTTAATTAAGATTAAGCGATTTTTGGAACGTTTGAGTCTCATGCAGTTTTTTGGTTTTTATACATATCGTCAAAATTGGCTGCTGGAAAAAAGTAGCTGCTGACTTGATTGGCCGATAAAAGTGGCTGCCAGCTTGAGTCTAGTACAAAATAGTTTTGGTTGACTAGTACAGGTACCAAGATACTAATTTACATAGTGTGTAAGTTGTCTTAAAAAAAGAGAATTGAAAATGATCATTTAGTACATGGAGTGTTCCTCATTGCTATTGCGAAAGTTTTCATATGATGGTTTTAGTTGTGAGTTGAGAGAATGCTTTAATGATTAAAACCGTATAAAAAAGAAAGCAGTCCTTTCATTTAACATCAGCTTGGATGAAGGTTCAAATCGCATTCGGTTTTCATAACATTTCATTGCTGGTGAAACATCACACCATTCAAACGGGAAAACGAATTGTCTTATCTATATAAAAAACGAGATACGAGAAAAACGTACGAACCACATCAACAAACGATAGCTACTGGACATCAGGTTTAGAGTCGGACGATAATTCAGAGCTTGAACTAGTGAGATATTGGCAAAGTGTTGTTTTAGACGATCTTTGAGGGTTGCTGTCTTACATTTTGTAGTTGTTTTCTTTGTTCGAATGATGTCTCACTAACATGTATCCCACAATTCCTTCATTTATTCATCTCAGTTTAGGTTGAGGATTTTTGGCTGTGTCCTCTTAAATCTTTTTTTATTTTCAATATCTTAAACAGACGGAATCAATTTCCAATCCTTACTTCGGCTCAAACGCTCCTGATTGAAAACCAGAGATATGAAAAGTTCATTTACAAGGTTGAACCTTATCAAAACTTTCAGAACGAGATAACTTAAAATGCGGTCAGATTTTATACCGCACCTTTTCTATAGAAAATGATTCGCATAGTATGTCTCAGTTTTGTTTGTCTTTGTTTTACAATAAGCCATGTTTACGGAAAACTGGAAAACGACAGAATTGATTTAAAAATCATTTATAAAGAAATGTTAGAATTGCGAGAAACCGTTCAGAAATTGGATAATGTCGTTCAGCAACAAAGTGCCCGAATATACGATCTTGAAACAACAGTAACTACCCAAAGAACCAAAATTCAAGATTTAATGACCGATACGTCATCTGAGATAGAATACCGTCGGAAGCTGGAAGGACGTTTGAAAGTGGTTGAAAATCATTTTGTTGGGAGACATTCCGATCCGAAGGAGTATGGTGTGAAAAGCAGTACTATTTCTAAACACGAAAATGTGGATCAGCAGGAAAATACGGATTATAAAAATGGAATTGTAAATGAACCGGTTAATCCTAAATTGAATGCAATTTCTCGGAAAGGTAAGGTTTGATCACCTTAATTTTATTATTTTGATATGGGATATACATTGTAACTGCTGATTATAGACTGAAAACTTTTATGTTCGTAAAAGTACATAATAAACTAATTTTTCAAATGGAATAAAAAAAAAACAAAAAATATAATGATACTGAACATTAAATTGTGATGTATGTGAAGTTAGCAGCCGGTTCGTTATTCGATGTTCAATATCCAACCGGCTTTTAGGTGTCATACCACCAATTAAAAGTCCCTATCTGTTCAACCAATTTTTGCAATTTTCACAGCTTTCTAAATATTTTACCTTAAGTTTAACTTCATAGAAACTAGGTATATCCTGAATCATACAGGTGTCACCTGTCTGCATGCCAATTTTCAACATACATTCAAAATCATATAAGAAAGCAGAGAGCTTCCGAAAGGAGGTACCACTAAAAATAACCCCTGGTTTTCTGGAAATCTTAAATAAGTATACTATGGAGCGCATTAATCCTCAATTTTTAATGCAAACTCATAGACAGGTAAATTTTGGCTCAAAATGGTCTTAATATATTTCTCTTTCAACAAAACTTTCATTTCTGCAAATTTGTTAGTTAGTTTAGGTGAACAATGACATCAAATGCACTATTTTTTGTCCGAGTAGGCCTACTTTCACATACGTTCTAAATTTGAGGGAGTAATTGGTGGTATGACACCTAAAGAGACAAAAAAAGTTGATTAGAAATCTTTTTTTTTGCTTTATTCTTAATCCTTAGTCAATTTGTAGTTAAAAACAGCCAATCTGAGCATTATGCGACTTATATTAAAAATTTCACAGCTCAATTTAAACTGACTGTAATGTATGACTTTGATAGAAAATACTTGAAAAATTCATTTTGGGCTACAGGAACATAAACTTTCAATATTAAGATCATTGTTTGCTGATTTTTTTCTTGTTTGTTCTACTTCTTTAAAGACTTTCAACAATTTTTGCAATGAATTTAGTAAAAAATCCAAGGTATTGAAGTGTCAAGGAATATTGACCCCCCTTTTTTTCATCTGGTGTCAGTAAAGTACTACAAATTGATCAAAAGTGCAGTCATAGTCATTTAACTGTGTTTATTTACATCAGTTAATAAAATTTAAGATATCAAAATTTCATTTAGAATAATAAATGGTGCTTTTGTGAGTTTCTGCAGTGCTTACATTAGGCTATGCTATCTGCGAAGTACATAGTATGACGCAATGCTATAAGCATGATAAGGGCTAAAAATCAAATAATTTCATTAAATCTGCATGAAAAATTTTTGTTGGGGGTAGTAAACAACTTATGTTTCAATGTTTTACACCACAGAATAACTTTCTGTGCATTTATAACATTATTTAGGACATTTTTTATATAAAAGCATTTTGTCAGGATGGGAAAAGCTAAAAATAGCACAAACTCAAGTTTTAGGCTCTAAATTTGCAATATGTGTCATTTTGCCCCCAAAAAGATTGAAATGTGGCTACAATTATCTCAAATGATCAGTAAAGACAAAAAAAAAAACAATTGTTTTCTGATTTTGATGTTTCACTGCATTTTGCTTAAAGGTGTCATACCACCAATTAAAAGTCCCTATCTGTTCAACCAATTTTTGCAATTTTCACAGCTTTCTAAATATTTTACCTTAAGTTTAACTTCATAGAAACTAGGTACATCCTGAATCATACAGGTGTCACCTTTCTGCATGCCAATTTTCAACATACATTCAAAATCATACGGGTAGTTTTGATCCATTTGAATGTGTCTATAATTTTCCTGTCTATTTTGATATTCCCTCTCATTTGGGTATCTTTGATATTTTTTCTCGTTCTGATGTCTCAGATGTTCCCTCTCATTTTGATAACTTAGATATTCCCTCCCATTTTGATATTGGTTATCATTATAGTTTGTATATTGGTGTCCATTTGAATATGACTGATGTCGGGTTTGTATTCCATATTGCTGATTATAGCCTCGGTTGTACTGGACTCTTTCTCTCCTTTGTTGATTGTTCCCGGAACTGATTCCTAATATTGGGTTCAAAATTTCCTTTAAATTTCTGACGTATGTAGGGACCCCCTTTTCTAAAGACAGATGTATTCCATCCATGAAGTCATTACGAGTCAGGTTTCTCTGTCTAATGGTTGTAAATGCATATTCTTCAGTGTGATTTTCAAGGATTTTATTAAATTTTCGTGTTTCAGTTCTATTTTGGTAGCATCTAGGCAAAATCTCTCCTACAAAGATGTTGCAGTCAGGGGGCATACTCTCTTTTGTTACTTTCAGTAATTCCATAAAAGGACTAATAACTTGGTCTATACTGTCCTCAAAATCTTAATCATTAGAACCGACTTGTATAACCACTTTATTGATAGGCGTTTTGTTGCTTTGTGATTGAATATAGCTTATAGCCCCTTTTATTGTTTTTTTCTTTCAGTGTATTAATTTTCACCTGCTTATTTCTGTATATTTTTCTTAGCTCTAGATCTTTAACCACTGATGTTCCTATAATCAACATGTCTATATTTCTTAGTGGTTCTTTTGATTTTGATGAATTCAATCTGTTGATATTTTTAATCCTCTCAATTTTATGTTCTGGCAGTTCAGTTTTTTCTTTTGTTTTAAATTTATCCCTTTTTTCTAAATTATCAATTATTTCTGTTAAGCATGTTTCATCAATTTTTCAGTTGAATGTAGAATTTTGGCTGTATTTTTATCCTGTGTGGTCAACATTATTTCACACTTTTCTTTGATACATTTTTGAGTTTCCTTGGTAATATTGTCAACAGCTTTAGAAATATTTTTTTTCTGTAAGTTTTCTTGTTTCTTTGTGTTCCTTTTCAACTTTTTCAGAAATTATATTCATTTCAGATTTAATTCCATTTGTTATTGTTGACATTTCTGTAATTTTATGACACATGTTGTTATTAGACATTTCTAGAGATATCAGTTTATTTGCAAGTTCATTTATTTTGTCAATTGTTTGAAATTTTTCAATAAATAGCAGTTCCATTTTATGATGTTTCTTTGATTTTATCGATATCTTTTTTACATTCACAATTTCTTTGATCATGAGTTGATTCGTCTTCCTTACTGCTTGTATCATTTTGGATACATGTATAATTACTTCTTGTAATGTGTTCATCCTCTACTTCACTGTTCTTTTCTATGTTCGATGAACCGGCTGCTAACTTCACATACATCACATTGTGTGGTTTTCAATTTTGTACGAGTTTGAGTTTAAAATTTGATGTTCATCGCACAAAGCGGCATAACTCGGTCTTTACGAGAGATCTCTGTTATTATTAACCTCCGAAAAATTCGAACAAATAAAAAGGAAGGCGGCCTTTATGATATTCAAAATCACTTAAAAGAAACAGAATAATACGGTTTGATTGGTATTCTGTTTAGTTTCGATGAGAACAGATATTTATCAGCAGTATTTTCGCAAATCCTCACATAACTATTGCTAAGTAAGCCGGAATGCCTAGTTATATGTTTGTATGTATAATTTTGGGCTGTTGACCGCATACTCGACTGATATTGTCCGCGGTATTGCTCCACATTCTTTAATTAATTTATTCTCATTTTTCAGAACGTCTACTTTTACCACCAAATAACATAGACAGCGATGGATTTGTCGCGTTCTATTCCTACATGTCAAAACCGGAAATTAACCCTAGTGCTCATCTAACATTAATATACGACGTCTCCGTTACAAATGTAGGAAGCGGTTATAATCACGTGACAGGAATCTTCACCGCCCCAACAAGTGGGGTTTACGTGTTCATATGGGTTACCCGAGTTGCCTCTGGTGAACATACTACCCAACTTATGATAAACAACGCCGTGTATGGGGTCACCTTCCTCCGAGCATCGAATGGCGATGATGGTTCTGTAAGTGGGAACGTTGTGGCGAACATTACCAAGGGGGATTCGGTCTTTGTGCGCGTCCATTCCTCATATGCCGGTACTGGATACATTCATAGTAATATACATGGTCGTCCATCATTTTCTGGCTGGCTTCTACGTTGAATTCCAATGAATATTTTGATTATTCGAAAACAAATGATGCGAAATAAAAAATATAGAAGTTAATAATAGTTTTTGATTAGATCGCACTGATGCAAAGACTTTCTTGTCACGGAAGACAGACACTTTTCAATAATATTGCTTTGATTCAATGAGTCTAAACGTCTTCTGATTCTAAATAATACAAATCATTTTTTTAAATTGGTCAACTACACGAAAGAAGGGAACAAAGTATATTTATTCAAATACAGAGATGAATAAATAAAGGCAACAGTAGTATACCGTTGTTCGAAATTCATAAATCGATTGAGAAGAAAATAAATCCGGGTTAGAAGCTAAAACTGAGGGAAATGCATCAAATAAGAGGAGAACTGAGACACAACAGAAACACAACATTGAAATTTAACACACACAGAAAGATACCAAATAGGATATTCAAACACGGAAATCTGAAATTAACTGACAATGCCATGTCAAAAAAGTAAAATTTACCAAAAGACAAAACTCAGTTACTATATGTGGAGAACACAACATAGAAAACAAAAGATTTGGCAACCCAAACCATACTTAAACATCTTTGAAGGTTAAGCAGATCGTTCTGAATATGTCAAAAGACCATAGGACACGGAAATAAACATTAACAGATCACCGTATCACCTTCAACAATGAACAACACGTAAACGTTTAGTAAGCTTAACAAAAGTATTTGGTTGTCACTATTAAATTTTAAATTCACACATATGTTTGCTTGTGTGTGGTTTAGAGACATATTCAATACACAATATAACCTAAAACATTTTCAAAAGTTACGCAATGATTGAAGATTGTTGGTATGTCTACCGGGGATCACTTTTGGAAAAACGACTTCCTACATGTACCAAATGTTGAAGTTGAATAGTTGGGCCAACAAGTCCCATCAAATATTATATTAGGACGATTTGACTATCATTCAGATTTGGCTAAAAAGATCAAAACAACACGTTTGATAATTGTATTCGTCCGAATTCGAAGCGCTTTCTGGATTTACCTTCATCAGGACCGCTCAAAACAAACTATTTGAAAGCCGAGTATGTATAAGTACCCCAAAACAGTCGAAGAGCTATATGACAAAAACAAACGTTGAAATTTCAAGTTTTTTGAGAAATCAGAGATTGAGCATTGTCATTAAGGTCTTTCCTTTTTCTTTAAGGAAAGACCTTACTGTATTTCTTCTTCTGATTATTATTATTCTTTCCGCCAAACTTTAACGAAATTCCCCCAAAAAGTACGCAACATGCTGAAATGATATAGGTATCTAGTATCGGTTGACCAAAAGCTATCTTGTGGTGAGGGCACGACCCCGTAACATTTCCTCTATAGCGGTTATCTCCCCTGACACCGAAAACCTTGTTATCATTCTAACTCCATAACCATAATAGGTATAAAAAAAAACCAAAGGGTTGAATTTGTTCAGGAAAAGACCCAGGTTCTTCGTTACATTTGGATCGAAAAGATTCAACGACTTATTGGTAGGGTTATGCCCCTTTGAAAATTAACCAATGTCAGTTGGCCACTAAAGCTCAGAAACCGTAAGTTGTAGCCACCTAGGACCATCACCAATGATCATCAATTTACGTGACCATGGAAATTGACCTAAGGTCAAAGGTCAAGGTCATGACCTAGATTTTGACCTTAGCTTGTTATCGGATTATCTCAAAAACCATAAAAGATGGCTGATAAAATGTAACTGAGATGTGTGTCTTGTCGAGATCTACGTTTGTTATGTTGGGTTCAAAATTATTGGACCAACTGTTATGGAACTAGAGCACCAAAACTCTTTGCTCTTCAACTTTTTACTTGTTTGGCTTAATAAATATTTTGATATGAGCGTCACTGATGAGTCTTATGTAGACGAAACGCGCGTCTGGCGTACTAAATTATAATCCTGGTACCTTTGATAACTTTTTTGGGGTCCGAAATGATGATTGTTTGCTTATAACTCAAAAAGTGGTTAGAGATAGAAAGAAACTTTGAATTGCAAAAATGTTCAGCATAATAAGATCTACAAGGTTAGGTCAAGGTCAGCGGTCAAGGTCCCTAGCAACGACATAAAACACCTTAGCAATCATATATTTTTGAACCCAGAAGGCTATAAATAATAAAAATATGAAATTTTTAACACTGGAAATAACATTTTTGTCCCTAGTAACGACATATAATTCCACAGCAATCACTTATTTTTTTAACTGTAAATACTATGAATAGTACATATGACATTTTTAATACTGGTAGTAATATTTTTATCCTTAGGAATGATTTTTGTCCTTAGCAACCACTTATTTTTTTTAACTAAGACGGCACTTAATCAAAGATAAAAGGAAAGACCTTTCAATTGTCCATGAACAATTGACATTTTAATTAAGGTCTTTCTTTTTCTATAAGGAAAGACCTTACTGTATTTCTTCTGATTATTATTATTCTTACCGCCAAACTTTAACGACATTTCCCAAAAAAGTACGAGACATGTTAAAATGATATTAGGTATCTAGTATCAGTTGACCAAAAGCTATCTTGTGGTGAGGGCACGACCCCGTAACATTTCCTTTATAGGGGTTATCTCCCCTAACACCGAAAACCTTGTTATCATTCTAACTCCGTAACCATAATAGGTAGAAAAAAAAATCAAAGGGTGGAATTTTTTCAGGAACAGACCCTGGTACTTCGTTACATATGGATCGAAAAGATTCAGCGACTGATTGGTAGGGTTATGTCCCTTCAAAAATTAACCGATGTCGGTTGGCGACTTAAACTCAGAAACCGTAAGTTGTAGCCACCTAGGATCATCACCAATGATCATCAATTTACGTGACTAAGAAAATTGACCTAAGGTCAAAGGTCAAGGTCATGACTTAGATTTTGACCTAAGCTTGTTATCGGATGTATACAATAACCGTAAAAGATGGCTGATAAAATATACGGAGCAAATGTGTGTCTTGTCGAATTCTACATGTGTTATGTTGGGATCAAAATTATTGGACCAACTGTTATAGACCTAGGGTACGAAAACTGTTTTTCGGATCCGAAATGATGATTTTTCGCTTATAACTCAAAAGAGGTTAGAGACAAAAAAAAAACCCTATGAAATGCAAAAATGTTCAGCATGATAAGATCTATAATAAAAGTCAAGGTCAGAGGTCAAGGTCCCTAGCAACGACATGAAACACCTTAGCAACCATAGATTTTTGAACTTAGTAGGCTATGAATAATAGAAATTTTAATATGAAATTTTTGATACTGGAAATGACATTTTTGTCCCTAGCAACGACATATAAGTAGCAATCACTTTTTTTTTTAACTTGAAAGACTATGAATAGTACATATGACATTTTAATACTGGAAGTAATAATTTTTATCCTTAGGAATGATTTTTGTCCATAGAAACAGCCATTTGGTATGAACATAAAAGTCCTTAGCAACCATATATTTTTGAACTAAGAAGGCTATCAATAAAAGAAAAAAAAGGAAAGACCTTTCAATTGTTCATGAACAATTGACTTTTTAATTGTTATTGTTATCTAAATTATATCTTTTTTTTATAAGTATCTAAAGTCACGTTCGTCACGACATATTTCAAATTGTAGGCATGTTGCTTTTAAATCCATGTTCAGTGTGATTTTAGTAGGTATATACATACATTAATGTATAATGATTTCATCAAAATTTCTTCTTCAAAACAATTTCTTCCTAGTATTAACTTTGTGTGAAAAATCTATCATGTTTAATGCCATTTGCACAAGTACTTGTTTGTATTTCAATTAATACAAGGGACACATTTGATAATAGGCCTCATAGGAAAATATAGATGTCGTGCCGTGTTCTGAATTTTTATGTGTATTTAGATGAACAAAATTACATTAACATAAATAGTCATAATAATTTGCTAATTCATCATTGAATTTTACAAGTTTAAATTCACCCAAAAGAACATTGTATGTTATATTCAAGTCGACAAACTGTTATAAAGGAATCAATAATTTAGATTTATGAGAGCAGTGTTCTGGTGAGGTGGTAAGTGCATCGGACTACTTACGCAAATGTTCCTGGTTCGATTTTCAGTCCAGGGACTGCATTTTCGGCTCTCCCTTGACACCACTTGCCAGTCCAAGATACAAAAACGTGCTCGGTGAAATGTCTTCAGGTTGAGTGCAAACTTGCATACTAGAACAAAGTAAGATTCATAATATAACATACTACATTATATGTCTGTAATATTTGCCAACGGAAGTTAAGTATCAGATCTGTCGTTGAGATGTGCGCACAGTACATTGAAAGTCTTGTATGATTGGGGCCAACGATTTTCATGAATACATTCTAAGGTTCTAGGTTACAAAGATTGTTTCCCATCTTTTTCAGGGAAATGCTTAAAATATGATGATGAACTTTGACATTTAAAAACGCATTACTGATTTAAAGAGTGATCGTCATGTACTAAGGTCTATCCTTAAGTAAATGTTAATCTTTGAATTTCTATGCGGCAAATTCAGCACTGTTCAGACAATCTGATTGTTGTCAATTAAGATATGTTCGGTCTATGCCTATATTTTTCAGTATCCTTTTGATTTTAGTTGTAGAAATCAACATCATACATATTTTTGAGAAAAGTATCGAATCAATATTGGAATAGTTTCAAGCGAAGTGAACAGGACTGAACGACTTGATTGTTTAGACTTTCACATGATTTTCAGATATAACTTGGTTTTCTGACACAAATATTAATGCACAGTTATCCAGGAATGTAATGTCCTTTTATAAGCTACTAATTTTTTCGACGATAAACGGAGATTGATTTGTGAATTACTTAGTTTCTCTTTTTTTTCATATCTTTTGGGTAGATGTACGCACTATACGCCGCTCTTAACCCGCCGCTAACGTATCCTCGCCCCATTCCCATGGAATTATGTTTTATTAAAGCTTTGTAAGGTAATATATACAAAGCCTTGCATCAACTTGATTCAAATGCAATAAATGCAATAGTTCCCCTTTCTTGTAACATTCGGGTAGATGTACGCCCTATACACATCTCTGTGCAAGCAAAAATAACCTGCTAAACGATATGTTGTGTAACCATAAAAGCAACTGTATTCGCGACAATACTGTTATGACCAATTTACTATTGTACTCACAAATTGGTTAGCTACAGGGTCTAAAAATATCTTCTTTTTATCAACATAAATACGAATGCGATTAAATTTACGCGCCGATTCAGTCGAATCACCTTTGTAATATTTGAATAATCTCCCTTTAATTGAATGGGAAAAGACTAGTCTTCAAAAAAGAAAAGTAAAACTTCTTATGATTAAGATGATATAACAAATCGTTTGTTAACGTCAGTATACATTATTATTATTATTATTATTATTATTATTATTATTATTATTATTATTATTATTATTATTATTATTATAATTTTTGTTATCATTATTATTACAAGGCATTCTTATAGCGCATTATATAAAACTACAATTACTCTAAGCGCTTTACATGATAAAACAAAAGTACACAAGTTCGTACTTACACGAAATTACAAAGTTAAAAATAGACCAAATTATGTTTAAAAGCATTAAGCATCAAATCAATTATAACAAGTTAAGACTGCAACAACTTGGTTAAAAATGAATTAAAAGAATATTATTAATCAATAAGTAAAAATTTGAAAACTTGTTATCTTAACTAGATATTACTAAAATTGCTGAATTTTGATTTAAAAAAAATAAGTTACTAAAATACTCCAGCTTGTCAAAAATAAAGATACAAATGTTATATCAAAATATACAGAAACACATAAAATCAGACTAAAATGTACAATATATTTAAGGAATGACTGTAATATTTTTTCTGTCTATGAAGAAATAACATAAAAATTTGGTGCACACTGAATCACGCGCGTAGCGGGTTATTTAACAGTGTGCACCACATTTTTTATGTTGTTATTTCGAATAGACAGAAAAAAATATTACAGTCATTTCTTATAATTTAATTCTAAATTCCATTTTAAACCGTAGAAAATCATGAAAAAACGTTGATGACGTCACGGTCACATGACTAAATTATGTCTATAGGCTCATAACAAAATAACGTCAGCCAATCAGAAGAAGCGTTACATCCAAAATTTAATTATTAATAATCAACATCAAACCAAGGTAAAGTAAAGTAGCTTACAAACCACGATTTTGAAAATAACACATACCAAGTATGTATGTTATTATGAGTATTTGAAGACTACGTGCAAAGGCATTTTGAGGTGCTTTCATATTACATTGAGATACTGAATTGTCTGGATTTTTTTTCTTTTTTAGCTACGGTGTTGTCTGTTTATTTTCTATCTATGAGTTCGAATATTCCTCTGCCATTCTCTGCATGGTATCTTTCGCCCTTCATTTGTAGTATACTAACAGTTTGAAGAAAGACGTCATTCGTTAATGCATTAGCATGAAAAGAAATGGAGACACCTTAAATAAACACACAAACAATTTACCAATGTTCTCTTTAAATATGCTTACATTTACTCCACATCTAAAGTGAGAGCGTTAATCTCTGATAAATACGAATCGATGTTGCTTTTTACAATGTTCTTGAAATTTGTCTGGACCAAAGACACTTTGCACGGAATCCCCTCTCCAGTCTCAATTTTGTTTATTGTTATAAGAATACATTATTTTCTCCACTTGGTGTTTTCTTACGATATTAAAATTACTGAAGTTTGCTTATATTTTCGTTCTTTCCACTTTTCCAAAATTATTTAAAAACATTCTTACTCGTCTATTTATTCGAACTGTAGTATATTTTTATTCTCAATTGTATCTGATATTTTAAGATATATTTTTGGATTTTTTTTTCACCCTTTATAATATGAAATAGATTTTGTAGTGTCACAAACTATCATTCAGTTGTGTTATCTAATGTGGAGAACCTGATGTCTTACAATTTTTATTTTGAATCTATAACATTTGTTATTTTCTGCAGTTAATCAGTTATTATCTGATAAGGAGTTGAGACAGGTCATAATGATGAATCTCGCTGTAAAAATAATAAAATGTTTGTGTATCATTTCTTTTGAAAATACAATAAGATAAATTACTATCTTTGTCTAAAGGAGTAGGTTTAGTAAGACCCCTTTTTGGCCCCAAAATATAGCAGTTTTACAAAATTGTTAAAATGTAAACCTTCAGTTATTCATTAGACAGTAGAATGCTTCTGCTACATAAATATGGGCTGCTTTTGACAATGCAATGCACATATATCCGGTACTTGCACCAGTAAGTCATGCTAAATTACTGAAATCCTCATAATTCTAGCATTTTAGTTAAATTTTAGATGGCTTTCGTGTAAAACGAAAGTGGCCGCATTCGTGTTCATCCTTAATATTGAAATGTAAGTTGTATTTTATGATAATACATAACATGTATAAAGGTTGAGGATGAACACGGATGCGGCCACTTTCATTTTTACCAAAAACCATTTGAAAAGTGACATTTTTCGGCATATTAGGTAGATTTTTCATATTTGAGCTTGAATCGGATCGTTTTTATTGACTAAATCTGTTAAAATCTTTCACATAAACTAATTAATTCAAATAAAATAGACACTTAAGTGTTTAAAAAGTGGTCAAAATCTTTCGTCAATTGAGGCCAAAATCGGTCCTTACCGGACCTACTCCTTTAACCAAAATCTCCTCCAATATGCGTTGCGGAACATATTGACTATATATCTTTTGTTCCTCTCTTTATAAATTTTAGAATGAGGCATAACGTATATCTATAATTAGAGGATGAAGGGTCACACCAGTCGATTCCATTATTCAAAATATCCATTTCATTACTCAAAATTGGCTATTTCTTAAATTTTACGCGAATTTTATCATTGAGGTCCTCCGTATCCGCTCTAATGCTCATTGCTGCAAAATCGACTCGCTCTTTCTATACTCATAGGATTAAGAATAGCAAAGGTCAAGGGAAA
Organism: Mytilus galloprovincialis; assembly: GCF_965363235.1. Classification (NCBI taxonomy): domain Eukaryota; kingdom Metazoa; phylum Mollusca; class Bivalvia; order Mytilida; family Mytilidae; genus Mytilus; species Mytilus galloprovincialis. Next base: position 41,323,531 of record NC_134851.1, on the reverse strand, counting down.
AAAAAGACAACGCAGATTATTTAATTATAATACACATGTTTTGGTATTCAGCTCGTCCATATATTGAACCGAGGAATTTCTGTTTAAAAAAGGTTCATACGAAAACCCACTAGTTTATCCTTCGAAGCTAGATAAATAAATCAAATTATAGTTGAATCAGTGTTTCTATTTTTTTTGTTCTGATATTTATTTGAATATTTGTTATATAACACCAAACACACGAATTTAGAAATGCGGGATATAGCTATAGTGTCACAGTAATTTTGTTTTAATTTTTATTTCACTATTCATCGCTTCAACCTGATTAATGGAACTTGAATAATTTCATTATTCATTATTCCTCACTTAACATTGAATAGTGGATAGTGAACTATTTCATTATTCAATATTGAACTTTGAATAATGAAAAATGAATAATTAATGGACGTACTTCAGCGTGGTTTGCAAAAGTTAATAAAATTATAAAATCTCGTGATATATATATTCAACAAAATTATATTGAATTTAATACTCTAATCTCAGTAAGAAATGACCCCAACTTAAATATTTGTTACAATTCTGTCCGGATAGTCTCCTATTTGTATGATGTAAGAAGTTTTGATTGTACATTCTGTCCGGATAGTCTCCTAGTTTTGTGCCATAAGAAGTTTTGATTGTACATTCTGTCCGGATAGTCTCCTAGTTGTGTGCAGCAATCAGTTTTGATTGTACATTATACCCTCATAGTCTCCTAGTTGTGAGCCACAAGAAATTTTGATTGTACAATGTGTCCGGATAGTCTTCTAGTTGAGTGCCGCAAGAAGTTTTGATTGTACATTCTGTCCGGATAGTTTCCTAGTCGTGTGCCACCAACTGTTTTGATTATACAATCTGTTCGGGTAGTCTCCTAGTTGAGTGCCACAAGAAGTTTTGATTGTACAATATGTCCAGATAGTTTCCTAGTTGTGTGCTGCAAGAAGGTTTGATTGTACATTATTTCCGGATAGTCTCCTAGTCGTGTGCCACCAACTGTTTTGATTATACAATCTGTTCGGGTAGTCTCTTAGTTGAGTGCCACAAGAAGTTTTGATTGTACAATATGTCCAGACAGTTTCCTAGTTGTTTGCCACAAGAAGTTTTGATTGTACATTATGTCCAGATTGTCTCCTAGTTGTGTGTCGCAAGAAGTTTTGATTGTACAATCCGTCCGGATAGTCTCCTAGTCCTGTGTCACAAAAAGTTTTGAATGTTCATTCTGTCTGGATAGTCTCCTAGTTGTGTGCCATAAGAACATTTGACTGTATATTCTGTCTGGATAATGTCCTAGTTGTGTGCCACAATAAGTTTTGATTGCACTTTCTGTGCGGATAGTCTCCTAGTAGTATGCCACAAGAAGTTTTGATTGTACAATCTGTCTGGATAGTCTCCTAGTTGTGTGCCGAGAGAAGTTTTGATTGTACATTATGTCTGGATACTCTTCTAGTTGTATGCCACAAGAAGTTTGGACTGTACATTCTGTCCGGATAATCTCCTAGTTGTATGCCACAATAAGTTTTGATTGTACAATGTGTCTGGATTCTCTCCTAGTTGAGTGCCGCAAGATGTTTTGATTGTACATTCTGTCCGGATCGTCTCCTAGTTGTGTGCCGCAAGAACTTTTGATGGTACGTTCTGTCCGGATAGTCTCCTAGTTGTGTGTCGCAAATCTTTGATTGTACATTCTGTCCGGATAGTTTCCTAGTCGTGTGCCACAAAATGTTTTGATTATACAATTTGTCCGGGTACTCTCCTAGTTGAGTGCCACAAGAAGTTTTGATTGTACAATCTGTCCGGATAGTTTCCTACTCGAGTGCCGCAAGAAGGTTTGATTGTACATTCTGTCCGGATAGTCTCCTAGTTGTGTGTCACAAGAAGTTTTCAATGTACAATCTGTCCGGATAGTCTCCTAGTCCTGTGCCACAATAAGCTTTGAATGTTCATTCTGTCCGGATAGTCTCCTAGTTGTGTGCCACAATAAGCTTTGATTGTACATTCTGTCTTGATAGTCTCCTAAGTGTGTGCCACAATAAGTTTTGATTGTACCTTCTGACCGGATAGTCTCCTAGTAGTATGCCACAAGAAGTTTTGATTGTACAATCTGTCTGGATAGTCTCCTAGTTGTGTGCCGAGAGAAGTTTTGATTGTACATTATGTCTGGATACTCTTCTAGTTGTATGCCACAAGAAGTTTGGATTGTACATTCTGTCCGGATAATCTCCTAGTTGTATGCCACAATAAGTTTTGATTGTACAATGTGTCTGGATTGTCTTCTAGTTGAGTGCCGCAAGAAGTTTTGATTGTACATTCTGTCCGGATAGTTTCCTAGTCGTGTGCCACCAACTGTTTTGATTATACAATCTGTTCGGGTAGTCTCCTAGTTGAGTGCCACAAGAAGTTTTGATTGTACAATATGTCCAGATAGTTTCCTAGTTGTGTGCTGCAAGAAGGTTTGATTGTACATTATTTCCGGATAGTCTCCTAGTCGTGTGCCACCAACTGTTTTGATTATACAATCTGTTCGGGTAGTCTCTTAGTTGAGTGCCACAAGAAGTTTTGATTGTACAATATGTCCAGACAGTTTCCTAGTTGTTTGCCACAAGAAGTTTTGATTGTACATTATGTCCAGATTGTCTCCTAGTTGTGTGTCGCAAGAAGTTTTGATTGTACAATCCGTCCGGATAGTCTCCTAGTCCTGTGTCACAAAAAGTTTTGAATGTTCATTCTGTCTGGATAGGCTCCTAGTTGTGTGCCATAAGAACATTTGACTGTATATTCTGTCTGGATAATGTCCTAGTTGTGTGCCACAATAAGTTTTGATTGCACTTTCTGTGCGGATAGTCTCCTAGTAGTATGCCACAAGAAGTTTTGATTGTACAATCTGTCTGGATAGTCTCCTAGTTGTGTGCCGAGAGAAGTTTTGATTGTACATTATGTCTGGATACTCTTCTAGTTGTATGCCACAAGAAGTTTGGACTGTACATTCTGTCCGGATAATCTCCTAGTTGTATGCCACAATAAGTTTTGATTGTACAATGTGTCTGGATTCTCTCCTAGTTGAGTGCCGCAAGATGTTTTGATTGTACATTCTGTCCGGATCGTCTCCTAGTTGTGTGCCGCAAGAACTTTTGATGGTACGTTCTGTCCGGATAGTCTCCTAGTTGTGTGTCGCAAGAAGTTTTGATTGTACAATATGTCCAGATAGTTTCCTAGTTGTGTGCTGCAAGAAGGTTTGATTGTACATTATTTCCGGATAGTCTCCTAGTCGTGTGCCACCAACTGTTTTGATTATACAATCTGTTCGGGTAGTCTCTTAGTTGAGTGCCACAAGAAGTTTTGATTGTACAATATGTCCAGACAGTTTCCTAGTTGTTTGCCACAAGAAGTTTTGATTGTACATTATGTCCAGATTGTCTCCTAGTTGTGTGTCGCAAGAAGTTTTGATTGTACAATCCGTCCGGATAGTCTCCTAGTCCTGTGTCACAAAAAGTTTTGAATGTTCATTCTGTCTGGATAGGCTCCTAGTTGTGTGCCATAAGAACATTTGACTGTATATTCTGTCTGGATAATGTCCTAGTTGTGTGCCACAATAAGTTTTGATTGCACTTTCTGTGCGGATAGTCTCCTAGTAGTATGCCACAAGAAGTTTTGATTGTACAATCTGTCTGGATAGTCTCCTAGTTGTGTGCCGAGAGAAGTTTTGATTGTACATTATGTCTGGATACTCTTCTAGTTGTATGCCACAAGAAGTTTGGACTGTACATTCTGTCCGGATAATCTCCTAGTTGTATGCCACAATAAGTTTTGATTGTACAATGTGTCTGGATTGTCTCCTAGTTGAGTGCCGCAAGATGTTTTGATTGTACATTCTGTCCGGATCGTCTCCTAGTTGTGTGCCGCAAGAACTTTTGATGGTACGTTCTGTCCGGATAGTCTCCTAGTTGTGTGTCGCAAAAAGTTTTGATTGTACATTCTGTCCGGATAGTTTCCTAGTCGTGTGCCACAAAATGTTTTGATTATACAATTTGTGCGGGTACTCTCCTAGTTGAGTGCCACAAGAAGTTTTGATTGTACAATCTGTCCGGATAGTTTCCTACTCGAGTGCCGCAAGAAGGTTTGATTGTACATTCTGTCCGGATAGTCTCCTAGTTGTGTGTCACAAGAAGTTTTCAATGTACAATCTGTCCGGATAGTCTCCTAGTCCTGTGCCACAATAAGCTTTGAATGTTCATTCTGTCCGGATAGTCTCCTAGTTGTGTGCCACAAGAAGCTTTGATTGTACATTCTGTCTTGATAGTCTCCTAAGTGTGTGCCACAATAAGTTTTGATTGTACCTTCTGACCGGATAGTCTCCTAGTAGTATGCCACAAGAAGTTTTGATTGTACAATCTGTCTGGATAGTCTCCTAGTTGTGTGCCGAGAGAAGTTTTGATTGTACATTATGTCTGGATACTCTTCTAGTTGTATGCCACAAGAAGTTTGGATTGTACATTCTGTCCGGATAATCTCCTAGTTGTATGCCACAATAAGTTTAGATTGTACAATGTGTCTGGATTGTCTCCTAGTTGAGTGCCGCAAGAAGTTTTGATTGTACATCCTGTCCGGATCGTCTCCTAGTTGTGTGCCGCAAGAACTTTTGATGGTACGTTCTGTCCGAATAGTCTCCTAGTTGTGTGTCGCAAAAAGTTTTGATTGTACATTCTGTCCGGATAGTTTCCTAGTCGTGTGCCACAAAATGTTTTGATTATACAATCTGTCCGGGTAGTCTCCTAGTTGAGTGCCACAAGAAGTTTTGATTGTACAATCTGTCCGGATAGTCTCCTAGTACTGTGCCACAATAAGTTTTGATTGTACATTCTGTCCGGATAGTCTCCTAGTTGAGTGCCACAAGAAATTTTGATTGTACATTCTGTCTTGATAGTCTCCTAAGGGTGTGCCACAACAAGTTTTGATTGTACCTTCTGACCGGATAGTCTCCTAGTAGTATGCCACAAGAAGTTTTGATTGTACAATCTGTCTGGATAGTCTCCTAGTTGTGTGCCGAGAGAAGTTTTGATTGTACATTATGTCTGGATACTCTTCTAGTTGTATGCCACAAGAAGTTTGGATTGTACATTCTGTCCGGATAATCTCCTAGTTGTATGCCACAATAAGTTTTGATTGTACAATGTGTCTGGATTGTCTCCTAGTTGAGTGCCGCAAGAAGTTGTGATTGTACATTCTGTCCGGATCGTCTCCTAGTTGTGTGCCGCAAGAACTTTTGATGGTACGTTCTGTCCGAATAGTCTCCTAGTTGTGTGTCGCAAAAAGTTTTGATTGTACATTTTGTCCGGATAGTTTCCTAGTCGTGTGCCACAAAATGTTTTGATTATACAATCTGTCCGGGTAGTCTCCTAGTTGAGTGCCACAAGAAGTTTTGATTATACAATCTGTCCGGATGGTTTCCTACTCGAGTGCCGCAAGAAGGTTTAATTGTACATTCTGTCCGGATAGTCTCCTAGTTGTGTGTCACAAGAAGTTTTCAATGTACAATCTGTCCGGATAGTCTCCTAGTCCTGTGCCACAATAAGTTTTGAATGTTCATTCTGTCCGGATATTCTCCTAGTTGTGTGCCACAAGAAGTTTTGATTGTACATTCTGTCTTGATAGTCTCCTAAGTGTGTGCCACAATAAGGTTTGATTGTACCCTCTGACCGGATAGTCTCCTAGTAGTATGCCACAATAAGTTTTGATTGTACAATCTGTCTGGATAGTCTCCTAGTTGTGTGCCGAGCGAAGTTTTGATTGTACATTATGTCTGGATAGATACTCTTCTAGTTGTATGCCACAAGAAGTTTGGATTGTACATTCTGTCCGGATAATCTCCTAGTTGTATGCCACAATAAGTTTTGATTGTACAATGTGTCTGGATTGTCTCCTAGTTGAGTGCCGCAAGAAGTTTTGATTGTACATTCTGTCCGGATCGTCTCCTAGTTGTGTGCCGCAAGAACTTTTGATGGAACGTTATGTCCGGATAGTCTCCTAGTTGTGTGTCGCAAAAAGTTTTGATTGTACATTCTGTCCGGATAGTTTCCTAGTCGTGTGCCACAAAATGTTTTGATTATACAATCTGTCCGGGTAGTCTCCTAGTTGAGTGCCACAAGAAGTTTTGATTGTACAATCTGTCCTGATAGTTTCCTACTCGAGTGCCGCAAGAAGGTTTGATTGTACATTCTGTCCGGATAGTCTCCTAGTTGTGTGTCACAAGAAGTTTTCAATGTACAATCTGTCCGGATAGTCTCCTAGTCCTGTGCCACATAAGTTTTGAATGTTCATTCTGTCCGGATAGTCTCCTAGTTGTGTGCCACAAGAAGTTTTGATTGTACATTCTGTCTTGATAGTCTCCTAAGTGTGTGCCACAATAAGTTTTGATTGTACCTTCTGACCGGATAGTCTCCTAGTAGTATGCCACATGAAATTTTGATTGTACAATCTGTCCGGATAGTCTCCTAGTTGTGTGCCGAGAGAAGTTTTGATTTCACATTCTGCCCGGATAGTCTCCTAGTTGTGTGCCACGAGAAGTTTTTATGGTACATTCTGTCCGGATAATCTCCTAGTAGTATGCAACAATAGGTTTAGATTGTACATTCTATCGGATAGGCCTCTAGTCCTGTGCCGCAAGAAGGTTAAGAGGTTATATGCTCATTTCCTAGACAGGTAAAAAAAAAAGAAAATAATAGCTTTTAACATTTGTTCACGGGGTAGTTCAAATCAGGCGTTGAATTAGTCCAAGATACAAAAACGTGCTCAGCGAATTGTCTTCAGGTTGAGTGCAAACTTGCATATTAGCACAAAGCAAGGTTCATAATATAACATACTTAATTATATGTCTGCAATATTTATCAACGAACGTTAAGTATTAGATCCGTCATTGATACATGCGTACGGTATATTGTAAGTCTAGTGTAAGTTTGTGTCAACAATTTTCATAAATACATTCTAAGGTTCTAGGTTACAAAGATTATTTCCCATCTATTTCAGTGAAATGCTTAAAATATATTGATGAAACTTGACATTTAAAAACTGATTAAAAGAGCTATCGCCATGAACCAAGGTTTACCCTTAAGTAATTGTTAGTCTTTCAATTTCTTTGAGGTAAATTCACCACTGTTCAGACAATCTGATTGGAGTCAATTGAGGACTGTGCTGTCCGTGTCCATACTTTTCAGTATTCGTTTGATTTTAGTTGTAGAAAAGTATCGAATCAGTACTGGAATAACTTCAAGCGAAATGAACATGACTGAACGACTTTATTGTTCAGACTTTCATATGATTTTCCTGGCACAGTTATTAATGCACAGTAATCCAAGAATTTAATGTCCTTTTATAGGCTACTCATTTGTCCGAAGATAACGTAGATTGATTTGTTAATTACTTTTATATGTATATCTTTTGGGTAGATGTAGTCTACGCACTATACGCCGCTCTTAACCCGCCGCTAATGTTTCCCCGTCCGCTTCCCTTTGAATAATTGTTTATTAAAGATTTGTAAGTTAATATATACAAAGCCTTCGATCAATGTAATTCTATTGCAATAAATAACATACTTCAATTTTCTTGTCACATGTTTCGGGAAGATACACAGCTCTGAATACGCGAAAATAACACGTTAAACGGTATGTTGTGTTACCATAAAGCCAACTATATAAGCGACAATACATTTGTTATGACCCATTTAGTATTGTACTCCCAACTTGGTTAGCTACAAGGTCACCATCTTAAAATATCTTTTTCTTTTTATCAACATAAATACAAATGCGAATTAAATTTAAGCGCCGATTCAGTCAAATCACCCTTGGAACGTTTAAATAATCTCCCTTTAATTGAATGGGAATTGCCACTGAAAACGAAAGTTATTTTAAGACACAGTTTTTGTTTTAAACAAACTGGATAGGTAAGTAAAATCAAACAATCATATTTATAATAGAAAAGTAAAACTTATAATGATAAAGATGACAATACAAATCGTTTGTTTACGTCGGTCACCAAGGTTATTTAAAGTAGCTTACAAACCACAATTTCGAAAATAACATATAACAAGTACGTATGTTATGATTATTTGAAGACTACATGCAAAGGCATTTTGAGGTGTTTTTATTTTTAATTTAGATACTGAATTATCTGGATTATCTTTCTTTTTTAGCCACGGCGTTGTCTGTTTATTTTCTTTTTTAGCCACGGCGTTGTGTGTTTATTTTCTTTTTTAGCCACGGCGTTGTGTGTTTATTTTCTTTTTTAGCCACGGCCTTGTCTATTTATTTCCTAATTAGCCACGGCGTTGTCTGTTTATTTTCTTTTTTAGCCACGGCCTTGTCTATTTATTTCCTAATTAGCCACGGCGTTGTCTGTTTATTTTCTTTTTTAGCCACGGCCTTGTCTTTTTATTTCCTAATTAGCCACGGCGTTGTGTGTTTATTTTCTATCTATGTGTTTAAAGATTCCTCTGCATGGTATCTTTCGCCCTTCATTTGTAAGATACGGACATTGTCAAGAAAGTCGTTATTCGTTTCTGCATTATGATAAAAAGAAATGGGGACATTATAATGACACGCAAACACTAAAGATGTGTTCATATTCCAACTTTCCTTTGAATTTGCTTATAGTTACTTCACATCAAAAGTGACAGTGTTAATCTCTGATAAATACGAATCTATGTTGTTTTGACAATATTCTTGATTTTTCTCTAGACCAAAGACGCTTATGCACGGATTCCCTTCCCCAGTCTCATTTTTAAATTCTTATTAGAGTTAATTATTTTAACTGATTGATGTTTTCTTACGATATTAATACAGTCGGGGCACTTAGCGAACTCCATAATATTATGGAATTGGCTAAATTTGACTGCTTTATGAAAATCCATAATATTATGAGATTAAATAATATTTCCAGTTATATTATGCGTATCCATAATTTTGAATATTATTGAATTTCATAATTATGCATGAAAAAATTAAATTTGATGTGTCCGAAAAACAATGTTTTGGGTACTGCTAACAAGTTCCGTAATTTATTAATCTTAAAATGCTATTTTTATGATCATCTATTGATTATATTCATCCGACAATCGTCGCCTTTCTCGCGTCATATTTAAAATGCTTTCGTCTTCAATGTCTTTTATCTAGGACAGTATTTTGTACAAGGGAGACAAATCGTGTCGTCTTATAAGCCATATTTTTCTTAAATGTATTATCGTTCCTTAAACAATGAATAAATCGTGTTTTAGAAAATAAATGTAGAAAATAAGTGTGTCAGTTGACCTCGTTTTCAATACATTAGTTTATCAAGGGGAAATGTTACAAAAAAATAGTACACATCCTTCAGACGTCTTTATAAATTATAAATGACTATGTACACAATAGGTATAGAAACACATTACTTTCACGTGTTTATATGTCTTGATTTGACGAAATTTAATTAATGGTCAGATCCACAAAAACTCATTACATGCAATTGTTATTGTTTCAAATTCAGTTTATGTTGCAGACCGTTTTAATGTTGCTTATGTGTATTTGTGTATATTGGGTAAGGTGGGTACATTAATTCGAATACACATGCATACAACGTATTTTTTCTGTCACCATCAAATTTGAAATGTTTCTTTTCAAATCCTTTAAAATTAAAATTGTGTCTGTAAAAGAAAAGTCTCTTGTGTTGTCTTACATGTAAATAAAAATTACATCTTAGAATAAAAATCGAGACATCAAGACAGAATTTAAAAAAAAATCATAATCTATAAACATAGGCAGGTAGAAATTAGATATTCATTTTGATGTATTACCAATACATATTTATTTCGACGTCGGTCAATATTTGATGATAGATACACCTGAGTATTTAAAACAGCACTATGACATGTATGATTGTTATTTTCCTACATAACACGTTGCATATCAAAATTCAGTTATTGTCCATTTGACTTCTATATATCTGCAGAAAAAAATTCTTAAAAAATTAAGATAACATATTGGTTCTTGAGAACCACAAAATTAATTTATATACAAGTATAAAAACAGCCGAAGAAATAAATTGTAAATATTAAACTATTTCAAAGCGAAGCAAGGTCATGTAATACAATATTATTTAGTTCAGCAGTATGATTAATTGGTAAGAAACAGATGACATAATTTACGTTTGATATGAAAATTTATACACATTGCAGAATGAACTCATAATATTAATGCCTAGTTGAAATTATATCACAACATACTAGTGGGAGTGCAACCTGTCAAAATAATCTTTTGGAAATAAATATATAAGTACTGTGTGAAATGTGGATGATGACTTATGCATGACGACATTTATAATAGACTTTTATTTTTGTTTGTTGATATATAATATTAAAATCGAAAAAAAAAAATTTCTATTTCTATTTATCCAAATTTATTCGTTGACTTCTTTACACATCATACTAGTCAAAACACGAAGTTTGTTAGTCAAAATATAATATAGAATAATATAAATAAATATATTAAATATTTATAATATAGAGATTTGAACACTCCAAACAAATATCAATCACTACGTGTTAATCGCAATTCATTGAATGGTAAATCAGTTGATTCAAACAATAAAATATAATATAAAAGCTACGAGAAATGTTGTATAAAGGTTTAAAAATTGTTCTATTATCTCGGCTAATATTCTAAAACTATAACACCTGTATTCCTTAATTTCCGAATTAAGTAGTATTTTTTTATTGAGAGTAATGACTTATTGCTCCGGATTCACAATAATATGTCCGAGTAGGACGTCATGTCTAATTACATAAAATTGAGATCGAAATAGGGAATATATGTAAAAGAGACAACACTCCAGCCAGAGAGCAGACAACAGACTGACACTTTGTGAACTAGCAAGACTTGAATCCTGGTCAACATTTAAGACTAGTAAAAAGCCGGGTTGATATGGTATTATCGTGATTTGTCGTAAGGAAGCTGTTTTTCTCCCATTTAAGTTTAGACGAGTAAATTCATATAAGATATATGACGTCCCATTGAATTGCTTTAAACTAATACAATAATATATTACATATATGAATGTTACTTCCTATTAAGTTTACAAAAATGTCGCGCTTACAAAATACTAAAACAATATAACCACTCTCTGTGAAAGATGGGCGACAGATTCCAGAGGGACAGTCAAACTTATAGATCGAAAATAAACTGACAAGGCTATGGCTAAAAAAGAAAAGACAAACATTCAAATAATAGAACCCAATACACAACACAGAAAGGTAAAAACTGAGCAACACGAACCCAAACGAAAACTATAGATGATATCAGGTGCTCCGGAAGGGTATGCTGATCCTGATCCACATGTGGCACCCGTCGTGTTGCTCATGTTATTACAAACCCGGTAAATACTTTAATTCGGTATGTCATATAGTACGTGAAAAGGAAAGGGGATTTTAGTTATGAAATAAGGAACATATCCGATATCATCTGTAAAACGGTTAATCCATAACTATCATTTATCATCTACAAAATACCACATTTAATAAACATACTCTATAGACACCATTCAAACTCTCGTCATCTTTGAAAAACTAAAGCTAATGATTGAAGAGTTTTGAAGAAGGCTTATTTTCTTTGGTAAAGTGCTAGTTACATTACACCATAACGAATATTATGGTACACCATAATTTAAGATATATTATAAAAATCAATAATATTATAAGATAGCATAATGTGTGGATTAATATTATGAAATCAAATAATTTTGGAAATGCTTATAATGCATCAAGATATTAAAAAATCGATCATATCGTGATAACGATTTTATTGGAATATGTTTTTGTTTCGGTAGACATGTCCAACATTTGGTGCTTTCATAAGATAAACACTGGCAATGTTTTGAATTTGACATAGGTAACAATTTATTTAAAAATAAACCATTTATCCGCTATTTCATTTACTTTAAAAAAATCATAACTAAAAAACAGGCAAAGGATACCCAGAGGACATAAAAACCCACAAGTCGAAAATAAACTGACTAAGCCATGGCTAAAAAAGAAAACAAAAAAACACTCTGAAAACAGTAAACATTACAGAAGAATAAAAAAACGTAGACAATTTCATCTAACCTTTACAACATACCCAATTTAATAACCATACTCTATCGATGTACTCTTCGATTCTATTATATAAGTGCATTAATTTTAAAGCAATGTACTGATTCGTTCATTCAAATAAAGCAGTCAATATAAAAGTTTCGACACCATTCAAACTCTGGTTCATGGACATTTTTATAAAACTTAAGCTTATGATCGAAGAGATTTGCAGAAGGCTTATTCTCTTTGGTAAAGTGCTACCCAAAGTATTTTTTCGTGAAAGCAGCATACCATCCGTATATACATTGGACATCCGTTTTGTCCGGACATCTTTTTTGTTCATCCGTTAGGCGTCCGTTCGTGCTACCGGTAAGGTGTGACCGAAGCACGAACGGACGTCTAACGAATGAAAATAAAAGTTGTCCGTTGACAGAATTGTTATCCGTTGGGAGTCCGTTGATGTACTGACCGAATACAGCGGACGTGTAACAGATGCCTTACGGACACATACCGGATATGCAAAGTACGAGAAACGGAAACGTACCGGACAGAACGGATGTAGAACGTACATCCAACGGAAGAGTACCGCATAAAACGCACACCTAACGGAAGCGTACCGGATAAAACGGATGAACAATATATACGGAAAAATAAAAGGCAACAATAATAATACATGTACATCGCATAAATATTCAAAATGTTTAGGTGTAACTGTTTTTGGTTTATTCTTCAAAATACCGCATAAGGTCAGCGTCTGAAATAAGAGCTGCTTGATTGTGAAGAATCGCCCTTACTTTAAGGTTGATTATGAATAATAAAAATTCATGAACCTTAAGAAATCTGACATACCAATAATTGGCATTTCTGACGAAAATTTCAATTGGCATATATCCGTTTCAGATCCGTTGATCATCCGTTTTATCCGTTATACGTCCGGTAGAAGTCCGATCTCATTCGTTTAACATCCGTTTTATCCGTTATACGTCCGGTAGAAGTCCGTTGGTGAGTTTATCATCCAGACCACCAACAGATGTATAACGGACACGTAACGTATACAAAATGGAAACGAAACGGACGAGTACCGTACAAAATGGACGCCTAACGGACGTTCAACGGACATTTTATCCGTTGGACGTCCGTTCAACGTTTTGAATATGCTAAAAATTTTCGACCGGACAGAACGGACGTCGACGGATAAAACGTACGCTTAACGGACATGCAACGGATATGGACGGACGTCTTACGAATAAGAACGGACGTCTAACGGACATGAACGGATGGAAAAAGGGTTTTCCGTTAGGCGTGCGTTCGAGATATCCGGTAAGATGTGACCGAGGCTTTTCTTGCATCCTTATTTGCAACACACTATAAAACACGATTTTACATTTCTAGCGATAGACTTTACATCTACAGCGCTTGAATTTACATCTTCAGTGCTACACTTTATACGGATTTGGCTATACTTTTTGGACCTTTTGTATTATAGCTCTTCATCTTTTTTTATAAGCTTTGGATTTCAAATATTTTGGCCACGAGCATCACTGAAGAGACATGTACTGTCGAATTGCGCATCTGGTGCAAGAAAATTGATACCGTTAATTTTATTACTACCACTGGGTCGATGCCTCTGGTGATGGACTATTAATTCCCGAGGGTATCACTAGCCCAATAGCCAGTACTTCGGTACTGGCATGAAAATACGGATTTTTTATGTGTTATTAAAATTTGCTATTACAAAATGATAGAAATTGTTATAAATTAAGGAATGTATCTCCCTCATGCAAAGCTCTGATTCCTTTCACAGATTTGGCTATAATTTTTGGACCTTTTGGGTTATAGCTCTTCATCTTTTTTATAAGCTTTGGATTTCAAATATTTTGGCCACGAGCATCACTGAAGAGACATGTATTGTCGAAATGCGCATCTGGTGCAAGAAAATTGATACCGTTAATTTTATTATATCTTCAGCGGTAGACTTTACATTTTCAGCGCTGGACTTTACATTTCCAGCGCTTGACTTTACATCTCAAGCGCTAGACTTTATATCTCCAGCGCTTGACTTTACATCTAGATCTCCAGCGCTTAACTTTACATCTCCAGCGCTTGATTTTACATCTTCAGCGCCAGACTTTACATCTCCAGCGCTTGATTTTACATCTCCAGCGCTTAACTTTACATCTTGAGCGCTAGACTTTGCATATCTCTAGCGCTAGATATTACACATCTCCAGCGCTAGACTTTACATCCCCAACGCTAGACTTTACATCTACAGCGCTTGACTTTACATATCCAGCTCTAGACTTTAGATCTCCAGCGCTGGACTTTACATCTCCAAGCGCTGGAGTCTACATTTCCAGCGCTTGACTTTACATCTCCAGCCCTATACTTTATATCTCCAGCGCTTGACTTTACATCTAGATCTCCAGCACTTAACTTTACATCTCAAGCGTTTGATAGTACATCTTCAGCGCTAGACTTTACATCTCCAGCGCTAGACCTTGCATATCTCCAGCGTTAGATTTTACACATCTCCAGTGCTAACCTTTACATCCCCAGCGCTAGACTTTACATCTTCAGCGCTTGACTTTACATATTCAGCGCTAGACTTTAGATCTCCAGCGCTGGACTTTACATCTCCAGCGCTAGACATTACATCTTCAGCGCTGGACTTTACACATCATCAGAGCAGAACTTTAAAAGACACTTTATAATCTGTGTGAGACCAACAGGGCTTCGTACTTTAGAGCCTCTAGTTATTTATTATAAAGAAATCGCATGTATAGGCGCACCTGTATTCTGGTTGATATTCGCATGTGTTACGGAGAATATATCTCCCAATTGAAACTATATTCCGCGCTTGTATGACAGTTATGAATATTTTCATATTTTTCTCATAGTATTTGTTATATGATATATTTTATAACAATTGCATTAGGATTTTTTGTAATTTCACATTTAAATTTGCAAAAGTATCATCTCCTCTAAAGCAGTGACATCGAATGTTTTCTTATAACTAATTTTTTTTATCCAATATTTACAACATTTATTATAATTTCACAACATTTTTTCGCTGTAATAAAAGCGAACTGTTTACGTCTGCAACATTAGACAGAAAATTTCACACTAAGTTAACCTGATTCCCAGAGATGATAAAAACAATGTAATTAAATATCCACCAGCTGCATTTGCAGACGACTATTATTTGAACTCTTAATGACTAGACTGACCTACTGAAGGTGTCATAACATTTAGGAATCCCGTAAAGATTAACGTTCAACTTTCTACACTGTAATAAACTATTTAAAAAATACTGTTATTTTTAAAAGAAATTGTAACTTTGTTTCAACATAATTCATATTGTACTGAAAAATAACGATTAGATTAATTTAACTTGCAAAATTATAAGTAAAACTATAAAAACGAGTTCTACTCTACTTAAATTCAATCATACTCCTTAAAACTATTTAAAACTATTAACTATTGTTTTTCAATAATTTAAAACTATTTAAGTTAAGATATCTAATCGGGTCCTACTAAAAAGCGTCGGGAGCGCCCGGATGAAGAAAAAGCGTCCGTGGAAAAAAAATTAGCGCCCGGGGAAAATATTTAGAGATGAATGTTTCAATTTTAACAATAATATATGAATACTATTTCGAAAAGCTAATAATGGATCACAGTTTATGCTGAAGATTTATAAATCTCAAATTTCCCAGATAAATATTTATTTTACAAAATTAAAAGAGTTGCACATTATTTAAGAACGGTAAAAGTAATTGAACAAGTGTTCACCATGCAGTTGCGAATATTAGACCTCGGGAACTGAATTTTTTTAAACTAACTAAATATACGTTTTGATCGAGGACAATATCGTTCATGATTCTTCTATATACTTATATTTACCAACTTATATACAATTTTTAAATCTAAAATGTAAAAGTGCAACAACACTATCTAAACACTTTAGATTTAGCATCGTTAATATCCCCATTTATACGGGTGAAACACGCAATGTTTTTTTTTTCATTCAGGAAATCACTTATTCTCCCGGGCCTTTTTTTCTTCCTCGGGCGCTTTTTCTTTTCTCGGGCGCTCTCGGGCGTTCCCAAGCGCTTTTTAGTAGGACAGATCTTATCGTATTATTTATTTATCGTAGGACATGTAGAAAAAAATCCGTCCTTTCGGATAAGTAGTTTTATACATATCACCCCAAGGTTATCCTAGTAACGTGTCGAGTAACGAGTAGCAGCATGAAAACAAATAAATGGTGGTGTCAAACTGTCAAATCCAATGTATCTGTGTTTCCCCCCCAAAATGTTTTTATACGGAGCACTCAGGGGAGGACAAGATAACTTCTTTAACACCGAAAAATATATTAGAAAAAAAAATGAATAAATGATATGTTTTAGAAATTGTAATCACAATGACTGACATGCTTGAAATCCTAAATTGGATGCGCAGTTGCTTATTATTTTCTTTTCTTCAATTTTACCCCACCCCCCTTTTTTTTAAATGAATATATTTCATAGATTAGACTACATCCATTTTTTTGGGGTAAAATATGGTTCTTTAACTCCCAACATTGGTAGAGCCTTCAAACACCAAACCCTGGATCAGTGCATTTAGTCTGTTATGATTATGGCAGAAGACATGCAGAGAAATGACTAATGACCAGTGCATTATAGGATTTACATTTTTCCTTTTGGTCAATCATCTTGCAGGGTCCAAACGAGTTCACCTGTATGTGTGCCATTTGTTTTCTTAATTTCTTTATCAGCTATTGACTTGGTATCTTCTTATCAAATAATGTGTGTGAAATTTAAATCTCATTTAGATATACATGTTAGTTTCTTACCCTTTTTACATAAAAAAAAGCCATTTGCCAATGTAATAAAAAGAATAACGAATCAAAGAATTCAAATAGGCTGCGCGCATTAGCAAATTCATGTGTTGTTCGGTCACTCGTTGAATATTTTTCTTTTTGGATTCTTCGATAATTTATTCTATAAATCTCATTTTAATTTCAATTGTACGTACACGTACTTATGTATATATGTTTGTTAACTGGAAAATATTTCTCGGTCTTAAAATCAATTATACGTCGTATACTTTTCTATGTTAAACTTATATAGTTAGGCACTTTTGTTGTATGTTTATATCATTCGTTTTTTTTAGACATTTATTTCTTCCATTAGTTCACTGTTGTAGCCTAAACATATATTCAAAAGGCTAAGTCTAAGAAATCAAGTTGAACCCCATCATGAGTTGAAACATCAATATATATAGTCTTAGGTCTCTACTTTTTATATTTTGTTGTAAGAGATGTATAAATACTCTGTCACGTCCGGTCTATGTTTTAGTTAGTTTTTTTTCTGTTTGTATCGATCTGATGAGACAAGCCATTTTCAACTGGCTTCTATAGTTTGTTCATATGTTAGAAGGTTGAGCGCTCACAAACATGTTTAAACCCGCCACATTATGTATGCACCTGTCTTTTGTATAGAACCTGCAATTTAGTGGTTGTAATGGTTCATGTCATTAATTTTTGTTTTTCCCAATTGATTTGTGAATTATGCCGTTATTTTTCTCAATTTATTTGTTTCACTTTTTATTTATGTCTTGGCCTTTCATAATCGACTTTAAGGTATCGGCTTTTGTCATTGTTGAAAGTCGTACCGTTACCTCTTATTGCTAACATCTACTAAATATGAACTTTGGTGGAAAGTTGTCTCATTGGCAATCATACAACATCGCCTTATATTTATAATCTTAGGAAAGGTATAGGAAATAGTAGGAAATTAGAAATATATATGCACGCCATTGAATAAAATTCATGCTAGTGCTTTATTACAGAAAATGTTTTACGACACTCCCGATAAGGACCGGTAACTCTGTATTTTTTTGCGGGAAAATATGAATGGCTTCTCATATCTAATCTTTCAGAAAAATCGATTTCTTACAAAAGAGTGTCCACCATGCACTTACACTGCACTATTAAAAGCATAGTAGAATATATTGATATACAAATGGATGAAATATAAAAAAAGAAGATGTGCATGGTATGATTGCCAATGAGACAACTATCCACAAAAGACCAAAATGACACAAACATTAACAACTATAGGTCACCGTAAGGCCTTCAACAATGAGCAAAGCCCATACCGCGTAGTCAGCTATAAAAGGCCCCGATAAGACAATGTAAAACAATTCAAACGAGAAAACTAACGGCCTTATTTATGTTTAAAAAATGAACGAAAAACAAATTTGTAACACTTGAAAAAATTTCTTACAAAAGAGTGTCCACCATGCACTTACACTGCACTATTAAAAGCATAGTAGAATATATTGATATACAAATGGATGAAATATAAAAAAAAGAAGATGTGCATGGTATGATTGCCAATGAGACAACTATCCACAAAAGACCAAAATGACACAAACATTAACAACTATAGGTCACCGTAAGGCCTTCAACAATGAGCAAAGCCCATACCGCGTAGTCAGCTATAAAAGGCCCCGATAAGACAATGTAAAACAATTCAAACGAGAAAACTAACGGCCTTATTTATGTTTAAAAAATGAACGAAAAACAAATTTGTAACACTTGAACAAACGACAACCACTGAATTACAGGCTCCTGACTTGGGACAATAATGTGGAAATTATATATGGGCGTTTTTCAATAAAAACGTATTTTCTTGTCCCAGCCACTTTAAAAAAAATGTGTTTGATCTTTGCAAGTAATTTTTTGTGCAGTCAGTACATTGAATTAGATTTAACATTGTTAAGCAAAGAAACAGTTTATTTTTTAGAGGGATTGTTAAGATATTGACTCCTAAATGGTCCAAAACAACCAAAATGGCATGTCCCTAGACCGCCTGTTCAACATTCATACTCTAAAATATCGTAAAAAAATGAAGAAATAAATGTTATTTTTACTTAACATAAGTTCTTTAATAATTCAAGAGTATGTTCAGAGCCAACATATTTTAATAAACAGCTTTCAATATAGGATTTTTAATTTCAGAAGGTATGTCCCTCACAAAATGTCCACTACGAAACGAAGTCATTAAAATTTGCCAATAAATAGTTTTATAAAATCAATGTAATTTTTGTTTGCAAGTGATATAAACATTAGGGTCTAACATAAGAAGTGATGCTTTTATAACGGCAATACAATTGTTGGTAAGAAAAATTGAGCACATCAAATGGACCAGAGTGATACCGTATTTTTGTTAATGTCCACTACGAAACGGGTCAAATCTCCTTCAGTATCTGGTTTTAAAATTATGAAAAAAATATCAGTGTACAGCTTAATAAATGCTTTGATGAATACAATCAGTCTTGGTATTATTGCAATATAGGGATTGTGGGAAAAAAATAAAACATGCGAATACGTCCCCTACGAAACGGTCCCCTACGAAACAAGTATGGGAGAAAAACGTTTCGTAGTGGACACTACCACTATCATGCAGTCTTTTTTTACTCTTTTTTCAATTATGTTCCTGCAAAAAAAATAACAAGGGTTAGTTTCATATAATTTTTATTATGTTTTTATTAACATATAATATGGTTGATGTCACCTACGAAACGTTTTGTCCACTACGAAACGGTTTTGTCCACTACGAAACGCATCAAAATGTCCACTACGTAACATGAGTTGTACCTTCATATGTGAAGTACTGTCTAATCTTTATCAATAAAAATGGTTTTCCAATTCAGAAAAAATGATATTTGTCTAGTATTTAAAGTAAACAAGCTGGAATGTCTATAGGAAATATTTAAAATTGCAACAAATATGTGTGTTGAGGAGAAGTTTCGTAGGGGACAAAAGTCCCCTACGAAACAGTACACAAATTATGAAAATAATATCATTTTAAAGAATATTTAAGATTGCACATTTTGTTTACAAACAGGTCTATAATAGAGGTATTCAAAATAACTCTTGAAATTAAATTTTAGACAAGTTGATTTTCCATTTTTTTTAGGTCTGAAAATTACGCTTTTATTGAAAAACGCCCATATACAGCCCTTGGATGGTGTTAACTTTCCAAAAAATTGTATAGTGTACTGGTGTAATGGTGTAATGGTGTAAGGTGTATGGTGCTGTGGTGTATGGTGCTGTGGTGTATGGTGTAAGGGGAATGGTGTAATGGTGTTTGAGGAATGGTGTGATTGTGTAACTAGCGATCGGGAATGGTGTGAATGATGGTGTACGACATCTCATTGGTTGAAACGAATTTCTTTTTATTTTATTTTTTCGAGTTGTAAACATACTCAATAATAATAATCTTAATATTTGAAATTTAATTGCATTATGGGTAATTTCGGATCGTGTAGATAGAATGGGGAATGGTGCATGGTGTAATGTGTAAGGTGAATGGTGCAAAGGTGTAACGTGTATGGTGTAATGGTACAAGATGTATGGTGTAATGCTGTAAGGTGTATGGTGTAATGGTGTATGGTGTTAGTGGGAAGTTTACACCATCCAAGGACTGTACATGTAACTGTTATATTAATAATAAAATAACAACAAACCAGTACATACTCTGTGACGTTTATTATAATATGAGGCAGGCATTACCTGTAAATGGGGACGAAGTCTGTATGAATTATTATTTTGTAACTTAAATATTTGTTAAAAAAAAAAGAAACGGAAATACCGTAACGTTTCCGATTTTGGTTCTGTTGTTAGGGATTTTAGTTAGGACGTTATTTAAATTAAGACGTCATATACAATGTAAACAAAGAAAAGCTATCATCAGGTAACGTTTTTTCATATCAAGTAATTATGTAAAATGAAATTGGTATTGCGCGTTCCTATTTTTATACTAGACTGATAAATATATATTTTACTCAAAGATTCATGCAACGAGACCGGAAAAAGGAAGTACATAGTACATTTCTGCGCAGGTCCGGGATTTCAAAACACGACATAAAAAAATTTGAACGATTTTGAGTTCATTAGTACAATGAAAAATTCGGGAAATTTTCCCGTATTTTTTTTTTATTGAATTTTCTACTGTTATTGGGGACTACGTCCCCATAATATGAGGCAGGCATTACCTGTGAATGGGGACGAAGTTTGTTTAAATTATTTGTTTTGTATTTTAAATTTTTGTTAAAAAAAAAGATACGGAAATACCGTAACGTTTCCGATTTTGGTTCTGTTGTTCGGGATTTTAGTTGTGACGTTATTTAAATTATGACATCATATGCAATGTAAGCAAAGAAACGCTATCATCAGGTAACGTTTTTTCATATCAAGGAATTATTAAAAATGAAATTGGTATTGCGCGTTCCTTCCTATTTAATACTAGACCAAGGCCGTAACTACCCTTGAGGCAAGTGAGGCAATTGCCTCACTAAAATTTCGACACTGATTTTTTTTTTATACATATATATAAATATAATAGTCATTTGTTGTTCTGTCTCAACCTTAATTTCTATAACTTGTCATCATTCCTTTTAAACTATTCTTCCTGGATATTACTCAGCATCTCAACTGATGATGTTTCTCAATTACGTTAACCTAGTAACGATAATCATCATGGATCTTTAGTTAAAAACAGGCTCTTGCAGAAAAAGGAAAAGCGACACTGAAGGTAAAGAAGAATAATTCTAGTAAACTAGTTTTTTTTTGTGAACAGAGTCTGAGTATTGCATATAACTTCATTAGGATAAGTAGACTGACAAATCAAGTACTGGTCTTCGGAAGGGGGCAGTCCTGTCTGCGTATTCATCGGTGCACGAACTTTAATCTTTCTCTTTACAGATAAATAAAATATAAATAATATGAAACATGAATGCATGGATTAGTTTTTATCCATGTTTCTTTAACCTTAAAAATTGAAAGAATATTCCATATTCCAATTTGATATTATAAAGTAATCAGGTAGAACCTTTAACACAAGATTTTGTCTTTACTTATTCGGGACTACGGAATTTCGTTTCTTTATATTCGGTGTTTCGGAATCGGATACCCCCAACCCCTAACACCTAAATTTATAGATTCTGGAACTAAAATACCACCAACTATTTCTAGAAATAATTTGAAATTACGGAACTACATGTAAACGTCAAAAACTCCATTCCAATTCCCCTGTACCCATATCATATATACTTACTCTATAGATAAAATCATATACATGTATCTTATCTCATTCTATCCCTAGTTTGTCTACTCTTTGTCAGTATAAAAGCGAGTTTAATATTTTGTAACTGCGACTGTATGGTGGTGCTTACAGGAAAGCTTAATTCCCTTTTGCAATCAAAACTGTTACTACCGATGCTGCTACCCAACTGCTGATGGAGAAGGAATTGGAAGAAGACTTTGATCATTGTGTTGATGATAATGTGCTACCTTTAGAAACACAGACTGCCCTGAAACGACTGAAAACTCGGAAAAGAGCATGCATGAGTGGCGAGAGATTGTGCGGTCTTGCCATGCTCCATGTTCATCGCGATAAGGATATCAGCAGACCAAATTATGATTCTGAAACGATTTGACTGAACCGGCCATAGAAAAATTTGGCAAACTCTACTGAATCGATGTTTGTTCTATGTTCTGGCAGCAGACTCAAATCAGTGATATTTGGATAATTATCTTACATATAAATTTAAATAAAGTTGTTAAAAATTTGGTGTTAGTAATTAAAAGTCTTAAAATATGAAAAATTTATATAAAAAGTGTATGGCACGCCGTTATTATATTTATTCAATTTCGAGATATCTTATTTAGTTAAATAAGATATCTTATAAACTAATTGAGATATCTTAATAACAAAATGAGATATCTGATTTTATTAACTATATAAGATATCTTTTATATAGTTAATAATAGAGATATCTTATTTACTTAATAAGATATCTCCATAGGTTAATAAGATATCTCTATTAGTTTATAAGATATCTCTATTAATTAATAAGATATCTCTATTAGTTTATAAGATATCTCCATTAATTAATAAGATATCTTATAAAGTATGTATTTAAAAGATATCTTTATAAAGAAGTAAGATATCTTATATACTTTATAAGATATCTTATTAATTAATAGAGATATCTTATAAACTAATAGAGATATCTTATTTACTTTCAAATTAAATAAGATATCTTATAAAAATTAAAGATATCTTAATACTTAATAAGATATCTTGTTAAATAAATAAGATATCTTCAAATTTGAATAAATATAAAAACGGCGTGCCATAAAAGTGTCCAAATTCAAAACATTATCAAACTCTCTATAAATGTCTAGAATGCAGGATTTTGCACCATTCATTTCATACCCTCAAAAAAAAAAGTTCGCCTCGATTCGCCTCGCTTCGCTCTGCTCAATTATTTTGCCTCACTAAAATAAGATGCCTAGTTACGGCCTTGTAGACTGATAAATATATATTTTACTCAAAGTTTCATACAAACGAGACCGGATAAAGGAAGTACATTGTACATTTCTGAGCCGGTCCGGGATTTCAAAACACGACAAAAAAAATTTGAACGATTTTGAGTTCATTAGTATACAATGAAAAATTCGGGAAATTTTCCCGAATTTTTTTTTTTATTGAATTTTCTACTGTTATTGGGGACTTCGTCCCCATATTAGTATAATAGTCCCAAGTAAACTGATTTGTATCTCAACAATATCATAGTTATTACGGTGCGGTTGAATTTCCTATCATTTATTCATCATCCACGCAAAAACTTGTCTCAGGAAAAAAAATACTCTGTACATTAAACTCAGTTTCAGGTATAGCAAATGTACAGAGGTGTGATCTTTTTCTGTGACATCTGCTTTTGACCATCCACAAGAACTTGAGTCATCCGATGTTTAGTACTTCAGTACTTTGATTAAGTTGGAAGTTTTCAGTTCAAAATCGATTCATGAATTTTTTTGGTGAAAATAAGATTTTTGAAATATCAATTATTGCAACAACAGAAATCGCGTATTTGTCTTCAATAGTTTTAATAAGAACATAACACTTTGTAAATATAGGACCAATTGGCCTATTATTTTCCTTATTACAGTGTATTCAATTAAATGATATACATTGCCTTGTATTGTTTCTTGTGTTCGTCCGGAACCATTCATGAACTATTTGCCACTGGAGTCCAATCAAATCGTTTCCTTTGTTGACTAGTATATATAAATCGATTGAAGCTTGTTTATATCAAGTGACTAATTACATGTAATATTTTTTTTATAAACTGTAGTATCAAAGCTCCTCTATGCACACAAGACGTAATTTATTATTAATTATGGACTTCTTCCAGTAGTTATTTTATATCTATGTTAATCTTTGGTACACCATTCTTACATGTCAGTCCTCTCCCACCATAACATCACTCGATTTTGGTTAATAAGTTGAAAAGTTAAATTTCGTTTATTGTAAGTGTAATGTATCAAGAAAACAAAGACGGGTTCAAACAGAAAGGTTTTGAAATCAAAGATAACTGTGCACCTTAAGATCAGCATGGGTTTATTAGTCGTCAATACGTGTACTTAAAGTCAAGTCTAAAAATAAGCATACTAGGTACTTTGATTCAAGGACGAAACCACGATGTCTAGTCTTACTAAAAAATATAATCAATATTCAAACTCTACTTATGAAGATTAGAACAGATTATACCCATGTCATATCTTTTACCAATTCAATTCAAATATTTATTGTCATATAAACTCTGAACAATAAGTTGGTGACAAATAATATAAACATACACAAAATACATTTAACAAACAAAACCATGAAAACAAAAAAAGCAAAAAAGCAAAACAATCTATCTATATGATATATAAATATATATTTTATAAATAAATCAAGAGTCCCCTGTCCTCAGTTCTAATGCCTGTTTAAAATAGGACCCTAAGCTTTCTACTTCTTTTGAGGTTGGATGGACAAAGAAGATATGTATTTTTTTCATTTTCTTGCCAGGACATAAAATCTGGCATATGTTTAATTACATTTCCTATAAAGTTCTCTCTTAGTTTAGCAATTTTTTTGCAGTATAAAATAAAATGGGCTTCATCCTCCATTGTATTACAGGATGTGCATAGTCTTTTTTCTCTAGGTATTTTTAAATGTCTGCCTTTTTCTATCATTAAATTATGATCGCTAATTCTCATTTTTGTTATGTTACTTCTCTTTTCCAAAGATTTACAGTTTAAGTAGTTTTCCATTTCTAAATTTTGCTTTAAACTTTTATATAAATACAATTTACTTTTTTTATTTATTTTTTCAAATTTTTGTTCAAATATATTTGTGTAGAAATTTAAGAATTGATGTTTTAAGGTTTTTTTTAACAACTTTACCACTTAATCATCAAAGAATCGCGTCTTGTCATTGCCAGTGGCGATCTATGATAGGGCGTGTGCAAGATGTTCACCCCCTCCTTTCATCGAAATAGACAGAAAATAGTATGGTTCTCACAGTTATATGTATCTAAAGGATAAAGTAGTCCTTCACCTAGCTCCTCTCGCCAGTATGAATTGCCTTTTTGGGATTTACACTCCCTTTTCACATTTCATGGATTCTCCCTGATTGTACTAACTATTGTACAGAAATGAGTTAAATCGGTCTAGAAAATACTTAAGGTGGTATGGGAGTCTAAATAAAAATGATAGAATTTGTTCGTTACTTTGCCAAAACGTAGTATCTATTGATACATGTCGAAAAATATAATAAAAATGATAAGTCAACGCGCATTTTCTCAAGCTACAGGACGGGACAAAATGACACATTTTGTATGGATTATACAGGAAAAAACACCATTTTGTGATTAGAAACTAAACAAAATGATAGAATTATTAAATACTTCAGGAACATATAGATTTCAGACACTGCTTTGAGAATATCAAAAGAAAAGATAGGGTCACCGTACTTTTTTCCGTCTAAAATACAAAATAGGAAAATTCCATGAATCCTTCAGAAAATGCACTGTTTTAGAGATACCTCCCCCTAAAATTCCAATTAAAAAAACCTAAAAACAAGCCAAAATAGTTAACATTTGCAATAATATTAATATTTATAAGTTCTATTCTTATAAATTGGCTCTTATAAATGAAAATTCACATTAAATATCTGCATTCCTGCATCAAATTTTGCTATCTTGATGGAAAATCTAGATCTTTGGTTCTCTGTTTTTTACAAACCAAGATGGAGGAAGACACTAATACCACCTTAAGACTAGATCATCTTTTATTTAAATTTTCTCAACTTGTAATTTTTTTAAGAAAAATATGTATTAGGTTTTCAATCAAATTAGTATTATCACAACTGCATGTGACCATGATGACTTTGTGTACTTTTGAAAATATTACAATTACTGTTACACAGTAGCATATCAGATTCCTAACCATATATATAATTATCTATAGATGAAGGCTATTCATTGGGGAACCGTCGTGTAATGCATTAAATTTTTGCTCGCGTAATTAACATAATTTAAAGAAAGATGTGATATTGTAATCAATGAGTCAATTTTTCACAACAGACCAAGTGACACAAAAATTACCAACTTAAGGTCACCGTACGACCTTCACTAATAAAAAAAAATACCAAACTGCAAAATCAGTTACAAAGACTCGAAATGATAGGTAAAACAATACAAACAAGTTAACAAACAGCCTGACTTATGGTTTAATTGGTGAACGACAAAAAATGAATTATACTTCATATGAAAATGCAATATTTTGATGGCTGATACGAGGGTGTTAATTTACTCTATCACATGGCCGAGAGAGTGACAATTTTTTTTTAATGTTACCTTTTCGTCTAGAAAATCGATAGTTTAAAGGACAATGGGTTGACTATACATCAAGTAAATAAAAACACGGCTAAAGTTCCGCTACGTTTTGACTCAGATTTTATCATTTGACTGTCAATCCCCCCCACCCACCCACCCCCCCCTCCCCCAAAAAAAACAAGACCGTTCCTGTTTGTATATGGTTTAACACTAGTAATTTTTAAGACACTTTATAGCTTGTTGTCCGGTGTTAGCTAAGGCTCCGTGTTGAAGGTCGTACCTTGACCTATAATGGTTTACTTTTATAAATTGATACTTGGATAGAGAGTTGTCTCATTGGCACTAGCACATACCACATCTTCCTATATATATGTATACTATATAAATAGAAAAACTGATTACCAAAAACAAGATGAATAAAAAATATCAAACAAGAATTACAAATACATCATTTAGTGAAATATTCCATGTGGAACACCTAATAAAATTATTATTTAGCGAAACAATATTGGGAGGAACATATATAAATTTGCATATAGGAAAACACATCAACTTAACATTGAATACAATGTTTCTTTGAGGATTTTATATTAAATGGTCTTCAAGTGAAATATGCCAATTTTCACCATTGAAGTGTTCTGTTAGGGGAACATAGAAATATTACACTAAAATAGATATAGGAAGATGTGGTGTGAGTGCCAATGAGACAACTCTCCATACAAATAACAATTTAAAAAGTAAACCATTATAGGTTAAAGTACGGCCTTCAACACGGAGCCTTGGCTCACACCGAACAACAAGCTATAAAGGGCCCCAAAATTACTAGTGTAAAACCATTCAAACGGGAAAACCAACGGTCTAAGAACACATTTACATTGTACAAGTTACAGTTTGGTAAATAATTATCTAGGGAACCCACATACCTTTTAAAAAACACATGTATCACTTAAAAATGAAGCGATCCCACATAACCCGTTATTTCTTGAGAGACGGACAGAGATAAAGGAACATGGGAAGGGAAGCGGGGGTTAGCGGGCGGGCAGTTGGGGTCAAGGGATTAGGAACTGGATGAAGAGAAGAGGTAAAAGATGTGATATTCTGGTGAAAATGATTTGACGGATTTTCGTATAGGGGTTAAGAAAATTGAAAGTAGGAATCATCCCTCTTTTCTGTAACGCCAAACGTATTTTTTATAAATAATTTAACTACCGAAAATAGCAGATTTTATATAAACATGTACATACATGTATGTTATAAACATAAACATGTTTACCCCCGCCACATTTTTGCGCCTGTCCCAAGTCAGCTGCCTCTGGCCTTTGTTAGTCTTGTATTATTTTTAATTTTAGTTTCTTGTGTACAATTTGGAGTTTAGTATGGTGTTCATTATCACTGAACTAGTATATATTTATTTAATAGGGACCAGGACCAGGACCAGGTGCGGGAATTTCTCGCTACGTTGAAGACATGTTGGTGACCTTCTGCTGTTGTCTTTTCTATGGTCGGGTAGTTGTCTCTTTGACAAATTCCCCATTTCCTTTCTCAATTTTATGACTTCCTCAAGTTTTATAAACAAAATGGAAAACAATTTTCATGCAAGTAACTTTTGTAGATTTGTAAATTAAAATTTTACTACAGTTTGGGGATTCCGGAGTAGAGGTGGGTGAGGTTCTAGGGGTTGAACCCCCCTTTTTTATCTTAACTATTATTGCATTTGAATTGGGACATATGTTGGACCCCCCTTTTTTAAATGGCTGGATCCGCCTCTCAAGTATACGTTATGTTAGGTTTCATTGCAAATTTATTGTGTAGCATTTTAAAACAACATATTTTATACAACCTTGAAAATATATATCAAAGTTCACCAATATTTACCGCAGATAGAAAAAGGCGCGTTGTTGAAACAATCAAATGTGATTATCAAACAAGATAGGAATGTTAAAGTTAGGCTTGTTGCTAATTAGAATAAACAGGCTGGGAGTTCCGATAATAAATCTCAGACAAACGCTCCAACTAAACTGTCAACAATTGAGATTTCCTGTCGAAATAATTATCCGCTATATAAAGAAGTAATGCATGTGTTGGACGTTATAAAATGCGAGTTTCATTTTAGTATTATAATACTAGTGTAGCCAGGTGTAGGGTGAGGCTGTATAAAGAACTAGCTTTATACATTTTTTTCTAAAACATTATTATATTACTACATATTACTTTTAACTGATTCGCTGTAATTGATTGTTATTTTCTTTACGTCCAGTCACAAATATTTCGTACATGTTCAAGACAAGAACAGATAAATCATAAGTACAACATGTAGGTCCTTTATGCAACTGTATGGAGTTTAAACATCACGATTTTAATTGTTGTGAAATAATTCTGACTCTGACCATTTAGATATTGACAAATATAATGTCTATCAATATTAGAATAGTATAAAGCATGACATTATTCTCATTGGAAACTTTAGAACATTAAAATTGGGAATGAAAATTGGGAATGTGTCAAAGAGACAGTAACCCGTCCAAAGAGCAGAAAACAGCACAGGGCCACCAATTGTTCGACACAGTGAGGAAATCCCACATGTGAGGTTTTGCTTGCATCTAAACAGTATGTTTGTATCCAAGTTCAGCAAATATGAAATTTAATAAAAAAAAAAATCTCCGAAACATATAAAGGAACCAAAATAAGTAGTAAAAAAAAACCATACTAAACTAACATAGGCCAGAGAATCCCGACTTAGAATAGCCGCACAAATGCGGCATGTATATATATAATGGCAGTCAGCAGGGTTAAAGAACATCAGTTGTTCGACCTGTTAGTCAAATGCGTTTTGTTTAAATATACTTTTTCACTATTTTGGTCTTTTGGAAAATGTTGTTTGTGCTGTTTTTAGACCCTTCTACAACGAAATTTGGTTTACATGCACGAGTATAATAATTGCGGTTTTTATCCAACGCAATCATAGGTTTGAACGTAGTTTTCAATTTAGACTCGTATAATATATATAATTATATATATAAAACTCGTCTTAACATCAACCCAACAATGTTAGATCTGTAAACTTGCTTTCGCAATTTTTTTGTTCTTCCCTCGCCGGGACACCCAATCGCCTGCACTGTTGCCGTCCTGCTAGACCTCAATTTATATATAACTTGTTTAGTGAAATCTTACCCCCCCCCCCCCCCATGTATACATCTATCCTATGTGGAATCAACAAACACACATCAATATGCAAAGTAAAAAGAAGTCCAGAACCGATCTTAGAATAGGTAACACAAGAATATTTTAAGACACGTTCGAAAGGCGGCTATTGTGATTGTGTCAGCTCGACAGGGACACATTCAAATGTCTGAATGTTGCAAAACTGCACGAAAAACGTATCGCATGTAACACACCCACGAAGAGGCTGCCCAACGGAAATAAACCCTAGTACTGAAATGTTGCAAAACTACAAAAAGACAAAGAGTACACAAAACAACATCAAATACTGAGTAACAAAACACCTACAAAACAAACAACAGAAAAGTAAACAGATGAATGCATCTCTCACAAAAAATTAATTGTTTAGCTCTACCATGATTTATTCTGAAAGTTATAGATTTTTTTGGGGGAAAAAGATCGTGGATTAAGACTTGTGCCTGATCAAACATATAAATTTAAAATCAGTATTTGCTGCTTGACAGGTGTAAAAGAAAATCTTGTCTGCCAGGAGTCAGAATAATGTATTCGAGTAGAAACTCTGCAATTTCGAACTTTATTCGATCGTCACTGATGAGCCTTTTGTAGACGAAACGCGCGTCTGGCTCAAATACAAAATTTTAAATCCTTGTATCTACGATGAGTTTATTAGGCTTACTGTGAGTACTCTCATATTTGTACTTAGTGTCTATTTGGTTTTGTTTGGGATGTACAAGTACCCGGACACGTCCACGTGTAATTTCATGTAGTATTTGTATCTTAAATCATCTGTCGAGTTAAGACTTTCAACTGATTTTTATAGATCGTTCTTATGTTGTACTATTACACCACTGTTTCATGTAAGGGAGTGGGTTGCGATCACGCAAACATGTTTGACCCCGCCACATCCAGTATGTATGTGTCTCTCCCAAATCTGGAGCCTGTAATTCAGTGGCTGTCGTTTGTTTCTGTTACATATTTGTTTTTCGTTCATTTTTTGGTACATAAATTATGCCGTTATTTTTCTCGTTTAAATTGTTTTATATTATCATTTTGGGGTCTTTTATAGCTGACTTTGCGGTATGTTGACCTATAGTTATTAATTTCTGTGCCATTTTGGTCGTTTGTGAAGAGTTGATGCATTGGCAATCATACCATTTCTTCTTTTTTCTATATTTGCCTTGTGAACTAGCACGCTTAATAAACTGACCCAGTGCGTCATTGTAGTACAAAGTTTTGAAAATTTTAAAACCTCATATATCAATTGCCGTCATAAGACGGCATGCTGGACTCAGTCGTATCTTGGACTGTTCGCATTCGGGATGCAATCTGGACTCAATCGGCAAAAAAACAGCAATGGTAAATCTTTCTAGATCATGCCCGTTCCACATGACACTGTCCAGAAAATAGTTATCAAAGACACAAGGATTATAGTTTTTTAAGGCAGACGCGCGTTTCGTCTACATAAGACTGATCAGTGACGTTAAGTTCCAAAATAGTTATTAAGCCAAACAAGTACAAAGAAGAAGAGCATTGAGGACCAACAATTCCAAAAAGTTGTGCCAAATACGGCTAAGGTGATCAATTCCTGGGATAATGAAATTCTTAGTCACAGATCAATGTTACGATTTTGATCATCGCGATACTAGAGAATTTGTCACGACATAATAACGATTGTAATTCGACTAGACAAAATTGATTGAGACTTCCCGAATGTTAAGGGACGCACCTTACTGTCGGGGTGCTTGTCCAAACTCTCCGATCCGTTGGAGTCCGAGTGTTACGAACGTATACTACAGCGTTCAGGCAATAACAGGACATTCCATATCATTGAGGATAGTAATCCGACTTTTTAACTTTTTGAGTCTAAGCGCAGTCTGATCTCAAACGGGAGCAATAATCGTCCTGTGTAAACCCCGCTTTAAAGATCATAGAACGATTCTAGCACGCTCATGCCGTCCTAATCACGCACGTCTTACGACCTTACTACGTTCATATTACCACCATGTTTTACTTATAGCCATGCTCGGGCTCATTCTCATTGTCAAATAAAGCATGTAAAAGCTCTCCAGGTTTTATTCGTCTGTATATAATTTGGACCTAATGTCGCTAGTCTCCAACAGCTCAGCCATGCTTGACACATTTGTATCATCCCACTATTAATTGTTCAATAAAATATCTTCATTTGATCTTGATATAGATCAGCAATATACGTTGTGATAGGTTAATCCGACATCTCATCTGGATCAGGATTCGTATCAGAGGCCCCACTGACTCTACCTCTATCCATAGCATGCACAAATACAAAACATTGTAGATTTTGGTGGCCTGTCTGTGTTGTTATCGAGAATTTTACGTATAAATGAAAATAAGGAGGAATGGAACAGTATTTATATTGACTCCGACAACATGATATTGACGTTATTATATTACCGAGAGCGTAGTAAAATCGCCAT
Source organism: Mytilus galloprovincialis (assembly GCF_965363235.1). NCBI lineage: Eukaryota > Metazoa > Mollusca > Bivalvia > Mytilida > Mytilidae > Mytilus > Mytilus galloprovincialis. The sequence goes on along the minus strand of NC_134851.1, from coordinate 41,291,056 downwards.
ATGAACATGGTAAGATCGTAGAATGATCGTGATAAAATCGTTCTTTAATCGCAGAAGAAACGTGCTAAGATCGTTTTTTAATCGGATAAAGTGTGATATAATCGTAGTAAGAACGTGATGAGCGTAGCAAGATCGTGATTATCGTAGTGAGGTCGCAGAACAAGCGTGGTGAAAACGGGGTATATTCTTGGCGGAATCGTTGTAGAAAAGTAATGAGGTCGTAGTAGCATCGTGAACTCATCCAAAATTTACATTTTCATGCCGCCCATACCGCGACCTCAACACGATCTGAATACTTTTTAGATCGTGCTGAGCGTGGTGCGATCGTGGTCTAGTGTGACTTGTTCATAAAATAACAGCGGGCAAGCTGAAGAGATGCCGTGCATTTACATTGATACATGTATACATTGTATATTTAGTATTGACCATTTACTGAAATAACTATCTATTCTGTCTTTTTGGAACATTACCATTGAACTTTCATTGTAATTCTTTTGCACTATTGAGGAAGTTATATAATATAAAACATCGTAAAGCTTAACTTATAGCTGTTTTGATTTTAGCCAGTGGCTTTATCTCCGAAATCTAATAATAACAGGAAAGACGAAAACACCTGTTATATTTACCTGAATGTGTGATCTTGGATTGGGTTTTAAATAAAAAGACACTTTTCTATTATTACTGTTACTATTACAAAATAGAAAAGAAATGAATTTCATCTTCAAATTGGTTGCAGTTAATCTTTCTTCTATATATATTGGCATTCTACATTTCTAAGATATCTTCCTTTTTCTATTAATAAATTATGATCTCTTATTCTAGTTTTGTTATTAGTTTTCTAAATTAAAATTTTGAGTAAGTTAAATATTTTTCATTTGTATTATTTAGTCTTACAAGATTATAAATAGTGAGTTTTCTGTTATCCTTCATATCTTATCATTTACTCTCTTTTCATAAAAATCCTTCAATTTTAATTTTATTTGTTCTCTAATAGTTTTATTTATCTTATGAGAGGAATATTTCTTGAAAGTGTCTAAATCCATACCAGTTTCTTCTGATACATTTTTTACAAATGAGAACCAACTGAAGAATAAATTCGCACAGAGTCTAAGCTTTGAGACAAAAAAAATGATTCCTTTACAAGAGGATAAATAGCATGAGAATATAAACGTATACCATACAATATAGATTGAAATTTAATATGTAGTTCCAGGGGAAGTCTCTCAAGACCAGCTCTTAGATATAGGAAGATGTGGTGTGCAGTGCCAATGAGACAACTCTCCATCCAAATAACAATTTAAAAAAAAAGTAAACCATTATAGGTCAATGTACGGCCTTCAACACGGAGCCTTGGCTCACACCGATCAACAAGCTATAAAGGGCTCAAAATTACTAGTGTAAAACCATTCAAACGGGAAAACCAACGGTATAAATTTGATGAAACTATGCTTCCGCCACGTGTATATTTACAAAATTGTAAGTGTGACTTTTTAAAAGGTGGTTTGACATGAAGTGAATCAAATTATCAAAGGGTATCAAATAGTTGCAGGGGCGGATCCAGCCATTTTAAAAAAGGGGGAGGGGGTCCTAACCCAGGACAAAGGGGGGGTCCAATTACATGTCCCCATTCAAATGCATTGTACGTCCAACAAACCCCCGGACCCCCTCCCCCCTCTGGATCCGCACCTGAGTTGCCACTGACACATTGAGTCTTTTTAGTTTCATGCTCTCTTAATCAACTCAAGATCCAGAAAACTAGTAAATGGTACATATAAGACTGTACTTTGACCTTCAATTGTTTATCTTTAAAAATTATGACTTTAATGGAGAGTTGTCTCATTGGCAATCATATGTTATCTCCTTATATCTATAAAGGTCATGATACGACTTTCAACAATGAGTAAAATTCGTGCAGCATAGTCTGCTATATGAAAGGCCCCGAAATTACAAATGATAAAACAATTCAAACGAGATGCATTATGATTAGTTTGGTTTTTTTTCAATCCAAGAAAATATGTATAACTGTGTATATAAAATGTACAAATTGCCAATATCTCCTTTTAAGCTCACCAGGCCAAAAGTGACAAAGTGCGATTATTTATTAAACTTTTCTCATCAATTGTCGTCCTTCGTCCGTCGTTGTCGTCTGATAGCTTTTACAAAGATATTCCACTCTGAATCTGCTGGGCCAAATAAAACCAATTTCGGCCTAAATCATTATTAGGGTATGTAGATAAAAAATTCATTCCGATGCATATAACCACGCTTGTGCACCGAGATGGCAGTCATCGCTAAAAACAGAACATCGGGTTAAAATGCAGTTTTTGGCGTATAAATCTCTGAAACTAAAGCATTTATAGCAAATCTTATGTTCGTTCAGTCAAAAGTTATCTGCCAATGCAGTAGACAACCCGTTGTTGTGTTGTTTCCCCTTGAACTGATAGTTGAAAGAAAATTTTGCAGTTTTGGCTATCATCCTGAATATTACCATGCATGAAGAAAAACTGTTGACAGCAAACTTTTTCAGCAAAACAAGGTCTACAAAAAGTAGTTATTGCCTTTTACAGTGAATTTCCCACAATTTGTCTTACATTTCGGTAATCCTTTGCCAAAAAATTCTCCTCTGAAACTACTTGTCCAAATTAAAACAAACTTTGCATAAACAATCCCTAGGGTACTATCTAGTTCAAAAAAATGTACCCATTGACCAAACATCAACCAAGATGGCAGAATGGCTAAATAGTAAATAAGCGGGGATGCAGTGTTTGATTTATATCTCTGAAACTTAAGCATTTAGTCCTAAATAAGATATAAATGAGAGAAACTGAACAGACTTAAATGACCGCCAATATAAGATAAAAAAAAAAAAAACATATTTGTTTTTGTCATTTAATAATACTTTTCTCGTCTACAATGTTGAAGTGTGTCTTTGTCTAATATGATATAGACCAAGATGAGCAACACAGGCTATTTTGAGCCTCCTGTTATTATTAAACTGGCGTTTTTTTGTGTTGTTTTAACTCGCACAATATTCCGGGACAGTAGTGAAAATAGAGGTAATTCGAATCTTTCATTACAGTGCAGACAATGAATGAATAACTAAAATTGAAAGACTTTGTCTAGCTGCAATTGAAAGACTTTGTCTAGCTGCAATATTCCTTTTTTCCTCTTTCAGTATGCAATGCTAAAAACTCGACATGAAATATTAGTTAGGACTTCGATATGGGGAAAATATCACTCACCTCAAGTTCAAGAAAAACAATTTTCACTGTGTAAGTGATTCTTGATGTTGAAAGATTTCAGAAATCATGAACTAAACTTTATCTTATAAAAAATATGTTGTATGATTGCCAATGAGACAACTCTCCACAAGAGACCAAATGACATAGAAACTAACAATTATAGGTCACCGTACGGTCTTCAACAATGAGCAAAACCCATACCACATAGTCAGCTATAATAGGTTCCGAAATGACAAATATAAAACAATGCAAACCTAAATTACGTACAAAAATGAACGAAAAACAAATATGTAATACATCAACAAACAACAACCACTGAATTACATGATCCTGACTTGGGACAGCTTGTTTGTAGTTCTTTTGTGTGATGAATGTAATAATATTGAAGGTCGACTTGTTACTCATTTTTTTCCTGCAGGAAATATTAATTCTCTACCGTATTATTAGAATGAAATTAAGCAAAAACTCCTAGAAAAGTTTAATAAATTAATTGAACATATGAACAATACTGCTTATGTTAAAAGAAAGATTACAATACATGTATTGCAATATAATTAAATGTGTCATGTCATGTTCAAACCGACCCGTCAGTTTCGTGCTGGCATAGACATCTTTCGTATGAGTGATATTTTTCGAGGCAATTAATAAGAACTATTACATTAGCGGATCCAGGGGGAGGGGGTCCGAGTGTTTGAACCCTCCTCTTTTTGGCCGATCAATGCATTTGAATGGGAACATATAGTTGGACCCCCCCCCTTTTTGTCCTGAGTTGGGACCCCCCCTTAAAGCTTTTAATATGGCTAGATCCGCCCCTGTATTATATGTCAGAGGAAAGACTGTGGTGCTCGCGGAGTCATATTAAGTTTTGTTGACTATTTAAATCTACATGTACATTAGCACGTAAACAAAATACAGCGCTGCTTCCCAGTTTAGTTGAATATGCCATAACATTAGTCATATAATTCAAACAAACGCGAGAAGAAAAGAGTTCTAGTATTTCACAAGCTTTTAGCATTGATTATAAATTTAATTTAAATTCCAGCAACCTTTCACGTTGAAGTCCGTGAAAGTTAGAACATACGAAAAAAAAAAAAAATCAAACGAATTTAACATTCAAACAAACTCATAAATTTGTTGCGAGTGTTTTTCTATTATATAGACTTTTTCAAATGATTAATTTAGTTTTATTTTATTTTGTGTCGTCGATTAGTTTGTTTTCCTTCAGAAGTATATTAACAATTAAAGTTAAAACAAAAATAATAATTTAAAACTAATATCTACGTTTGTGTATTATGATGCGTTGTCTGTTTTCAAAGTTGGCGATTATAAATCTCTAAACTTTTATCACAAAATATTATATATTAAAGTGGCAAGTGCAATTTGAGGGATCAGCGTACCAATGTGACCTCTAGCTTAAGAGAAATGTCTAATCGTTGAACTATCATTAGTTATAATGAGGTTTCCTGATGCACTTGAGCCATTAAAAATCAAATACCTTGTTACTGTAGCTTACAGTACACAGATGTATTAGTATCGTATTTCACTTCATTGATAAAACACAATATTTTGTAGCTTAGACGATTTATAATTACACAGTTTATATATCTCTGCAGATTATAATGTATTTATAGCACACATATGGAAACAGATACGCATACGTCAATGTGATTGCATCAACAATTTGTCAATAGTTGTATTTATGTCCTGCAATTATACTATCTAATATTTTTCGATAATTAAAATACGAATCGAATATTTCCGCTTGGCTCTCATTTAAAATTCTCCCAAACAGAGGTATGCCATGAACAAGATCAGTTTTCAAAATCTTACACTTTAAGCTAATCTAAGTCATTCCCTCTCCATTTATACCGTCAGAGCATATATTTTCATCAGCAGGACTGTTAGTTACAAATAAAGTTGAGAATTAGCCTCATCCCAGGCACAGTTGTCAAGATACTACTTTTAGATCAGACAAATTCAATGCACCTTATGTCGATCCTCAGAAAATTATTAAAGTCATCAGTGATCATCAGTTAGTTCAAACATCACCCCTTTGTTGATTATTTTAAAAATGTGTTTTTTACGGTCCCTTAATACTGTTGTTTGAGTAATAATTTTTCTATAGATATCACTTTATTACTGGATTAGATAATTGTCAGTTTACATAATAAAATAAGAACATGTATGTCATGTATTAAATAAGCTTTTAATTATGATTTATATGGTATATAATTCATATTATCTAGTCCATTGTTATAATGTTGAGGGTTTTACGTTTATAAGTCCTTAAATTCTTTATTGAAAAGCACTTTACGCCCATATGAGCCCTCAGTATGAGCCAATGGCTTAAAACATTATACATAATATACAGTTTACATATATATAAAACAATGAAAAGACAACGACCCACAATACATAAAATGGATATAATTTTGTGTTTCCATTTTGTAAATGTTTTTCCATTGTAGTTAAGAAAACAATAAATAGATTTCATTTGTCTCCCTTGTTTTTTTTTAGAGAATCAGTTTCAAAATATAGTTATCTCCCATCTTAAATTTAGCCTGTTAGTCAAAGGGAGACAACTTTAATTTTCCACAAAAATTACGGAATTCCATAATATTATGGAGTTCGCTAAGTGCCCCGACTGTAATATGACAGTAGTTTGCTTATAATTCCGTACTTTCTTCTTTACAAAATTAGTAAAGATATTCTTACTTTAGTGAATATCTTTACTGCAGACGCTATGTTTTTCTATTCTTACAGAATGGCGAACAGTAAATTCTGTACTGGTTGTCTGCGCGGTGATAAAGACATTACAGCTGTATCTTGGTGCAGTGACTGCTGTGAACTTGTATGCAAGGCGTGTTCTAGAGTTCACGCACAGATGTCCCCGCCTCACAAGGTAATACTAACGCAAGAGATACAACAACTGAGTTCGTCGCTTCTTACATTGCCAAAGAACTGCGACAATCATCGAGATCAAAAGATTGCACTGTACTGCTGTCAACATGACAAAGTAATCTGCGATGCATGTGTTACTGTATCACACCAGAATTGCAAGTCTATCTTTTCAATTGAAAAAGCTGCGAGGGGCGTGAAAGATGGTACCGCTATTTCTGATCTAGAGAAAAGAATTTCAAACCTATGTAAAGTTACAGAGAACAGATGTAGTCAAAGTGACAAAACACTTGTAGATTTGCAAGAAAGTCGTACCAAAATAAAGACAAGGGTGTCTGAAATCAAGCAGAAAGTCATTGCTCATTTAGATACGTTAGAAGCAGAGATGCATAAAGAAATTGATTCTAAGTATAAACATTGTACTGAGAGTGTGTCCCGAAATAAAAATAGCATACAGTCCAGCGCAGACTCGCTGTCTACATGGAAAAGTGATCTACATTCACTGAAGCAACAAACATCCGAAATTCATCTATTCCAGGTGGTAAAATTTCTAGATGCAAAAATTTACGAGAAAGAAATGGAAATCAGAGAATTCCAAAAAGCTACTGTTTCGATACTTAAATATAATCCGTCAGAATCTTTGTCGAAAATTGAGGAACTAGTTCCAGACTTGGGTGTAATAAGGGTAGAAAATGTCAAAGTCCAAATGCCTGTACTAGATATCGATCAACAAGGTCAATTTTTAGTGAAAGACGAAAGAAAGCTATCAATCTCACATTCATTCCCGACCACGAAATTAGGTAATGGAGTACGTGTAAATGGAGGATGCTTTATTTCTGATGACAAGTTACTCCTTAAGCAATACATGGGCAAACAACTTTTTGTTTGTAAGCTTGATGGATCAAATTTAACCTTGATTGAGTTGAACCCCAACGTGATTGATTTAGATTATAAACCACAAAATGTTACGTTATTTGACAAAAACCTTGCTGTAGTATCTGTTGGTGGTGCAGGTATCCAGATTATCGACCTGACATCATTGACGCCTGGTAGAGGAATCAATGTTGAAGGATCCTGTAGAGGAATCACCAGTGTTAAGGATAAGATCTGGGTACACAATAAATCGCACACTCTAACAAAAGTGGATATTAATGGTGAAGTTCTTAAAGTAATACACACAACATTTGCTCCTTGGGATATATGTGCCAATCAGGATGGTGATGTGTATTGTACTGACGCAGATAGTTATAAAATATTCGTAGTTTCTTCGGATGGAAAAGAACGTGAGATATACAACAGTCCTGACCTGAAAGGTGCTAATGGTGTAGCCGTAGATGAACGTGGGGATTTGTATGTAGCAGGATATTTATCAGACAACATACATAAAATATCTAATGGTGGACAGAAACATGACATTGTATTGACAGCAGACGACGGCATCAATGGACCGACTGGTTTATCTTGCAACAATGAAAAAAAAGAACTGTTAGTCTTAAACGACTATGGTAGATCTATCAATATCTATAAAACCTAATGAACACTAGCTAATGAACACTAAAATTACTGTAAGAATTTGTGATTAGCCGAAAGATAAACAACAAGTTTTATATCTTAATGACAAATTGATTTATATAACCTAGTTTTCTAATTTTGCTTTTGCTTGAAACTTTTTCCGATTTAGCTGTTGAACCATACCGAAAGTGATCCAATACTTATTTAAATATGTAGTGTAGCGAATATGAGACTTTTTAATAAATAATGACACATTCAAAAATCTAAAATATATATTGATAGGTTTTTTGTACAAGTCGGAAGTAACTTTTTAAACTTGCAAACTGAACAAGAGAATGGCACTATAAACATGATAAAGGATGGGTATGCATATTTCACTCGCAAATTCTATTTCAGTTCATGATAGACAAAAATTGTGAGTCAGTAATTTGAGACTTCTATAATTAGATCAAATATTTAAAAAAAACCTGAATGTTTCCTCATTGAATCTAGACAAAGAAAAATAGCACCAGTTGTTAAAAATAAAGACAAAAGGCTGACTTTTAAAAACCAATGTTTTTATTTATTCTTTCGTCTATTTAGCGGAAAGTAATGTATAGGTTACCGAATGGCCTTCAACAGTTAGAAACAAGAATGTGTCCCCAGTACACGGATGCCCCATCCGCACTATTATTTTCTTCTGTGTCTGTTTAATTTATAGTTCTGTAATGCTGAGCAGTGCGTCTGTTTAATATAAAGTTATGTAATGTTGATCATTGCGTTTGTTTAATATATAGTTCTGTAATGGTGAGCACTGCGTTTGTTTAATTTATAGTTCTGTAATGTTGAACACTGCGTCTGTTAAATCTATAGTTCTCTTAAGTTGAGCATCGCGTCTGTTTAATTCATAGTTCTGTAATGTTGAGCACTGTGTTTGTTTAATATTTAGTTCTGTAATGTTGAGCACTGCGTCTGTTTAATGCATAGTTCTGTAATGTTGAGCACTGCGTCTGTTTAATGCATAGTTCTGTAATGTTGAGCACTGCGTCTGTTTAATGCATAGTTCTGTAATGTTGAGCACTGCGTCTGTTGAATTTATGGTTCTGTAATTTTGAGCACTGCATCTGTTTGAGTTATAGTTCTGAAACGTTGAGCACAGCGTCTGATTAATTTATAGTACTGTAATGTTGAGCACTGCGTCTGTTTAATTTATTGTTCTGTAATTTTGAGCACTGTGTCTGTTAAATTTATAGTTTTGTAACGTTGGGCACTGCGTCTGATTAATTTATAGTTCTGTAATCTTGTGCACTGCGTCTGTTTAATCTATAGTTCTGTAATGTGGAGCACTGCGTCTGTTTAATTTATAGTTCTGTAATGTTGAGCACTGCGTCTGTTTAGTTTATAGTTCTGTTATATAAATAAAAACTGCGTTTGTTTTATTTATAGTTCTGTATTATCGAGAACTGCGTCTGTTTAATAATTGAAAAGTTCGATACTATGTTTAACATTGTGTCTTTTTTAATATTCAGTTCTGTTATTGCTTAATTTGAATTTGTTTTACCTAACGTAAACGTGTTTAAGTAGAACGTTGTTTGTCTTTTGTCACAGTTCGTATTTTGAATTGGCGTTGTCCGTTTGTCTTTGACTTGTTAGTATTTCATTTCCCATTTGGTCACGTTCAACTTTCTTCTCTGTGAAATTTTCTTTTTGATACCAGAAGAGCAGAAATAATGAAAAATGGGGATACAATAGTGCGAATGAAATACTTTATGTTAAAGACAGACTTCTACATGGACAAACAATAAATGACGAGGAGACGGATAATTGTCAATAAAGCACTACACACTACATGGGAAATTACAGATTGAGAAACATTTTTTTCAATTGATCTGAAAACTAAAGATTTGAATAGTTCATTTACAAGGTACACGGTTAATTCTTATCAAAACATTCTGAACGAGATAAATACAGTTAGATTTTATACCGTACCTTTTCTATAGAAAATGATTCGCGCAGTATGTCTAAGTTTTGTTTGTCTTTGTTTTACAATAAGCCATGTTTACGGAAAACTGGAAAACTATAGAATTGATTTAAAAATAATTTATATAGAAATGTTGGAATTGCTTGAAACCGATCATAAATTGGATAATGTCAGGAACTTAATGCCCGGCTATACAATCTCGAAACAACAGTCACTATCCAAAACCCATATTCAAGATTTAATGACCGATAAGAAACTTGCCATAGAATACTGTCGGAAACTGGAACGTCTTTTGAAAAGAATGATTGAAAATAATTTTGTTAGGAAACGTTCCGATCCAAAGGAGTATGGTGTGAAAAAAAGTAATATTTTTCGACATCAAAATGTGGATAAGCAGAAAAATACGGATTATAAAAGTTGAATTGTAGATGGATCGGCCAAATACATCGTTAATCCTAAATCGAATGCATTTCAACTCTCGGAAAGATGAGGTTTTGATACCGTCATTTCGATATCTTGATATAATTGTCGATTATAAACTTAAATTTAGTACGTTTGTAAAGATTACCAGTACAAATCAATGTTCAGATAAAATTTTAAAACAAACTTCATGTATATTGGCAATTTAATTTTTCTAATTTGGGTGATTTTCAAAAGTTATCCGTTTTAGTTTAAGATTTGATGTTCGTTGCACAAAGCGGCATAACTCGTGCATTCTGGAGATTCTTTTAACTGATCTTTATCATTAGTCCCCTAGAAAAAATTAAACAAATGAAAGTTTTCGAAATCACTTAAAGGCACAGAATAATACTGTTTAATTAGTATTTGGTTAAGTTTGGATGCAGATAGAAACTTGTCAACAGTTTTTTTAGCAATTCCTTTCTGACCTATTTCTAAGTAAGCCTTGGTCGGAGATTACTCTGACGTCCAACCACTGTTTTGCCAGACAAGCTGGGACCGTGGGACATCAGAGCTCGTTCCATATCAAATAGTGGATATTTAACCATCCAAAATAGATGCGCTGCGTCGTCGCTTCTGGTGACAACAAACGGCATTTGAATTATATAAATCGGGTATCAATTTGTTAATTTTTCATGTATCTTTTCATATATGTTTTTCATCTACCTGCTTCCCTTTATTTTCTCACACGAAGATAGTTTTCACAGTGACCGATCGATTCTGGCATTTAAACTTTCATTTTGAAAGATTGTCATGTGATCACGAGAAAAAACCACAATGGTCAATATGAACACATAATCTAACACCTCGTTTATTTACGATGCAAGTAATCTAAATGTCAGAGAGCTTTCGATTGCTATTGTGGTTGGTACTAAATGCTGAATACCGATCTCATGTAAAGGAGGTGAAATGTCGTAGTTGGCTACTAAATGTTAGATTTCGATCTCATATAAAAGAGGTGAAAAAAGTATAAATATTTGCATAATTGAGTCTCGAGACCGCGAAGTTTTTCGTAATTTGACGTCCAATTTAAAAATAAAAGTAAAAATGTCTGAATCGATGGGAAACAGTGAAAACTGTCAGTATATAAGAAAATAAAGGCTGACAGGTAAATGGAACTTACACATATGAAAAGACAGATAAAAAAGGAACAAATTGATACCTGATTTTATGTAATTCCAAAGCCGTTAGTCGGCACCAGAAGCGACGACGTAAAGCATTTATTTTGGATGGGCAAATATCCAATTTGATATGGGACGAGCTCTGATATTGTACGTAAGAGTAATCGCGGACTAAGTCAACCGCAAAATCAAATGTTACTGTTCGAGGTAAAGGAATCATATTCTTGTATTATCTATACGTCTCTCATTTTTTAAAACGTCTCCTTTTACCAACAGATAAAACTGACAGCGATGGACGTGCGCATACATAGGAATGGTGGTGATTGCTCTGTAAGTGGGATCGTTGTGGCCAAGGTTACCAAACATGCCAAACATGATTCGGTCTTTGTGCGCGTCTATTCTTAATATACTGGTGATGGATATATTCGTAGTTACGAGAATGGTTGTCCATCATTCTTTTAGCTGGCTACTATATTAAACTCAATGAAGTAATGATAATTCGAAAAGTAACAATTCGAAATAAAAAAAAATGAGAATTAAAGAATAGTTTCTGATTTGATCGCTCTGATGCAAAGACGTTCTTGTCACGGAAAATAGCCACGTTTGAATAATATTACTGTGATTCAATGAGGTCTCAAATGTCATCTTATTCTGATTATATAATTAACTTTAAAAATTGGTCCACTACATAAAAGAACGAAATTTGGTATACATTCCAATGATATGACCGTCTTTTGAAAAGAGGCGAACGATACCAAAGGAATATTCAAACAAATAAGTCGAAAACAAATTGACAATACCATGGCAAAAATTTTAAATTGACCAAAAGAGAAACACCAGTTACTTTATACAAAACACAACATAATCAACAGCTGCACCATGGACGCATGATACGTGCGTCGTTTTATTCAATAATCATAAAGAGTTTCTGAGATACAGCGCAACATTTTAAAACAACACATTTTTGAACAAAAAAACACAATAACTATTACATAAAATTTAGAATCATCACCAAAAAGTATACAGATCTTAAGATTAATATAACTAAGAAGTGTGCAAAGTTTTAAGCAATAATCATAAATTGTTTTTGAGATACGGCGCGACATGTGAACTACCTCCTTTAAAAAAAACTCAAATATTTCCAAAATTCAAATCTAAATAAAAAAGAATGTAAACAGATCTTGCGATTAATATAACTAAGAAGTGTGTAAAATTTCGAGCAATAATCATTAATTGTTTTTGAGATACGTCGCGACATATAGAAAATACCTCTCCCCCCTTTTTTTTTTTACAAAATACTCAATAACTCAAATATAAAATTTTTGGTTTTAGTTACAATGTCCCGTACCTCAAAAAGTGTAATCTAATTTTCACCAAAATGTATACAGATCATTTGACTATCATATACATTTGTAATAAGAAACAATAATATTAAGTTTCATAATATTTGGTTAAGTCGTTCTCAAATTACATTGCGACATGTTTACGCCGGACAGACGGACAGATGGACGGTCAGACAGACGGATGCCGACATTTTAAGCCATAATACGTCCCGTCATTTTTTTAAGGGCGTAGGATTTAGCAACACAAACCCCACTGAAAACCGGGGGCGATGAAGCTAAAGTGCATTGGAAGGCTAAGCATATCCTGCTCAAAAGGCTGTAGGACAGGGATTTTAACAATGAAAGATCATTGTACGACCTTCAACAATGAACAAAACTTAAACCGTAAAGCAAGCAAGCAATATTATGAAACATTTCAAAAGAGAAAACTATCTTAAGCTAGTCATATATGACACAAATCAAATGAGATATGAAGAAAGCAACCAACAACATTCATTGTTATTCGACAATACTAGTATACAAAACCAAAATCAAAAAGATAAAGTGCATTTCCGTCAAACAGATGCTACACGTTTAATAAAATGTGTCCCGGTCTTCATTTTACTAAACTCATTTATCATAAGTTATAAAACTTAAGCGTTGAATAAAACATTTGTTACCGATTTCAGTGCGTATACCATGTTCTCCTTGATTGACTTACATCAGGTAAAATCACTGTGTCTAAACCACAACGGCAAAATTTGATCGGACTCGATGGTATCTAACATCCGGCACAATGACGGAACATTAATAGACAGAAGAAATATATGTTTCTCCTTATTTTCTTATTTTTTCATGATATCGAAGAATATATATACATATACAAATATTTTCTATTGTGACATGCAATATTTTCTACAACCGTTCTATATTAACGGAGAAATATGTAAAAATGCATGTCAAAATGACGAATTGAGTGAACCTTGCCTCGAAATTGTTTAATTTCTCGCTAAATTATTCACATTGTACGGAAAGGTACGGGAAGATAGATACTGACATGGAGATTACAAAACTAGTCATTATAAGCATCTCAATACTTGTATTTCTGTGTATGGAACGAAAGAAATGGGTCATGTCAAATTAAAATACACCGGTTTCGTCTTTGTTGTTTCTACACAATCACCCGGTTTCGTCTATATATATCATCCGGTTTTTTCTTTTTTTTTTAAACCAACAATGTATGAGAAGCAACGTTAACACAGATCTAAACATTGTCTTTCGAAAGGATTTAAATTTATATGTATTATAAAGTAAACTTGGCGTTGTTTAATTTATTTACACAGTTAATTATAGTAATACACATTTTCCTAATGAAAGGCATATCCGTTATTTCACTGATCTCCAAACTAATTTTAAATGGAATATAAATACTCAATAGCAAACACTGATATCTAATCATTTTTTTAACATTAACATTATGATATCTTTTTATATAGGTTTTAAGATACATCGCAAAATGTGAGCCCTCCTTTTTTTTTTTAACAAAAAAATGATGAATAACGCGTAATAAACAAAATTTAAAACATGACCAAAAAGTATGCAGGAGTTAAAATTAATATTACTAAGAAGTGTGTAAAGTTTGATGCAATTTTTATACATCGTTTAGAGATATGGTGCGACATGTTAAAAAAGCACACTACTGTTTACTTACAAAGTCATGTAACTCAAAAGGATTTAATTTGATTTTCACTAAAAGGTTTACAGATCGTTTGACCATTTCAAGAATTAAGTTTCCCAAGAAAAGCTGATAAGCTGTTCTCAAGTTACGATGCAACATGTTTACGCTGGACAGAAGGATAGACAGATAGATAGACGGGCGGATGGACAGAATGACTGATAGATGGAGGAACGGACGGATGGAAGGAAGAACAGACGGACGGACAAACGGATGTATACATTAATACGTTCTGTCAAAATTGTGACGGGCGTGTAAAAACGCAATGAAATGAAAAAAAACCTTAATTAAAGGTCAATAAGTTTTATAAGGATATCGGCCAAGTCGATTTATTTGTACATCTGCTTGACTTCCCATTTTTCAACATTTTGAAGATAATCGTCTTGCCCTTTCAAATTGTCCATGTCTACGGCTGTGTTTAAATAATTGACATCATGCACTTGCATGCCCCCCTTTGTGTATTCCTTGGCCATGACGGCCACCTTGGTTGACAAGCGGGGTCACAGTAGCTTTGTAAAACTAGATAACCAAATTATAATTAAAAAAAAGACATATGATTTTAAATAAGGTTTGTTAAATGCAGCCTTGTAATTTTAGATGTGAAAATTTATGTAAAAAATGTATTGAAGATAATTAACGAGAGTCGACCAGTGCCGAGTGATGAAAAAATACTTTTCCTGTTAGGTCAAGTGAGCTAAAAACAACCAATAATTCCATACAAAATTACACCGTTCCTGAATTGCAAAAAAAAGGTGTAACAACTGAAAATTGCAAATTTCACGAACCGGATAGCTTGATCGGACATAGCAAACAACCATCTGTTTCAGGGAGATGCTTAAAATATATTGACGAAACTTGACTTTTACAAACGCATAACTGATTTAAAGAGTAATCGCCATTTAGCACTGTTCAGACAGCGTGATTGCTGTCAATTATGATTTGGTCAGTTTATGTCCATACTTTTAAGCATCCTTTTGATTTGAGTTGTTGAAATCAACATCATATATATTTTTGAAAAAATGTATCTAATCAGTACTGGTATAATTTCAGGCGAAGTGAACATGACTGAACTTGGTTTTCCTGGCACAGGTATCAACGCACAGTAATCCAGGAATTTATTGTCCTGATATAAGCTACTAATTTTTTCGAAGATGAACGTAGATTGATTTGTTAATTACTTAGTTCCCTTTTCTATTTATATCTTTTGGGTAGATGTACGCACTATACGCCGCTGTTAACCCGCCTAATGTATCCCCGACCCATTCCTATAGGATCATTGTTTATTTAAGATTAGTAAGGTAATATATACAAAGCCTTGAATCAATTTAATCCTATTGAAATACATTACATAGTTCTCTTTTCTGGTCACATGTTTCGGGTAGACGTACGCCATATACACAGCACTAAACACGCAAAAAAAAAACCCTGCTAAACGAGGTACGGTATAATGTGTAACCATAAAGGCAACTATATAAGCGACAATACATTTGTTATGACCCATTTATTATTGTAATCACAAATTGATTAGCTACGCAGTCTTAAAATATGTCTTTCTTTGTATCAACATAAACACATATTCGATTTAAATTTACGTGCCGATTCAGTCGAATCACCTTTGGAACATTTAAATAATCTCCCTTTAATTGAATGGGAATTTCCACTGAAAACGAAAGTAATTTAAAAGTGCATCGGTTGATAAAAAACAAAAGACACAGTTTTATGTTTTAAACAAACTTGATAGGTAAGTTTAATCTAACAATTATATTCAAAATGGAAAAGTGAAACTTCTTATGATAACGATGACAATAGAAATCGTTTGTTTACGTCGGTAACCAAGGCTAATTATAGTAGATGTCAATCTACGATTTCGAAAATAAAACATAAAAAGTGTATATGTTATGATTATTTGAAAACTACATGCAAAGCCATTTTGAGGTGTTTTCATATTTAATCCAGATACTGGATTGTCTGTGTTTTTTTTCCCTTTTTTAGCCACGGCGTTGTCTGTTTATTTTCTTTTTCATCCACGGCGTTGTCTGTTTATTTTCTATCTATAATTTTGAATATTCCTCTGTATGGTATCTTTCGCCCTTCATTTGTAGTATACGGACATTTTCAAGAAAGACGTTATTCGTTTCTGAATTATGATATAGAGAAATGGGGACATTATAATGAACACGCAAACACTAACGCTGTTTTCATATACCAATTCTCCCTTTGAATTTGCTTATAGTTAATTCACATCAAAAGTGACAGTATTAATATCTGATAAAGATGTTGACCGTTTATAAGTTTTCAAACAAGAGGGGGTGGGGTGACCCCCTAGGGACTTTCCTTTTATTTCATTTCATTTGTTTTATTGTCCCCTACAAGAAAATATATGGTTTAGGGGTGGGGATCTTGACCATTTACAAGATAATAGTACATTCTCAAATTGAACGGGGTGGGGGTGACCCCCAGGAACTTCCAGTTAATTTCATTTGATTAGTTTTATTGTCCCCTACAAGAAAATATATGGTTTAGGGGTGGGGATCTGGACCGTTTACAAGATAATAGCACATTCTAAAATTGAACAGGGTGGGGGATGACCCCCGGGGACTTCCATTTAATGTCATTTGATTTGTTTTATCGTCCTATTCAAGAATATATATGGTTTAGGGGTGGGGATCTGGACCGTTTACAAGATAATAGTACATTCTCAAATTGAACGGGGTGGGGGTGACCCCCAGGAACTTTTATTTAATTTCATTTGATTAGTTTTATTGTCCCCTTCAAGAATATATATTGTTTAGGGTGGGGATCTGGACCGTTTACAAGTTAAAAGCATATTCTCGAATTGAAGGGGGTAGGGATGACCCCCCCCCCCCCAGGGACTACCCTATATTTCATGTGATTTGTTTTATTGTCTTTTAATCATTTCTGAAGACTGCATGTATCTATCACTTACAGTTTTCAAGTTATATTCATTTGAAAATTTTAGAAAATAAAATCCCATAGGGTTCTATAGTAGACCCCTCCCTTCTTTCTGCCCCCCAAAATACCCGAAAATAGACCTCAAATGAACGATTGATGGCTCACCAAGACATATTAGTCTAACATTTTATGAAACCATAAGTAAATCTGACAAGTAGTTTTGGAGAAATGCTGCGGACAAGTTCATTTTTAAAGTGGCGGAAGAAGAAGAGGAAGAAAAGGAAGAAGAAGAATAATAAAAATAATCGGAACTGAGCAAAAACAATAAGTCTCCAAACTTTGTTTGGGAGACTTAATTAAAAAGGGGGAAGGATATTAAAAATCGAAAAAGTAACGAATAAGGAATAGGGAATGAGTAACGAATAGGTAACGAATAGGGAATAGGGAATAGGTAACGAATAGGTAACGAATAGGGAATAGGGAATAGGTAACGAATAGGAAACGAATAGGGAATAGGGAATAGGTAACGAATAGGGAATAGGGAATAGGTAACGAATAGGGAATAGGGAATAGGTAACGAATAGGGAATAGGGAATAGGTAACCAACTTGACGTCCATCCAGTCTTGACAATTATAGACTATTTGTTATAATACTGACTTCTGACTCCGCAGTTGATATCTTTTAAAAAGGTCATCGACTTTGCCGGTTGGAAATTCTGGTACTCCTTCAAGTGAAAGCAACGTAAAAATATAAAAGCAAGCTTTCAATTGGCCCAAATTTAGTGAATAGTAAACCACTCCCCCTAAAAATTTAAAAAAAAATGAAAATATGAACCGATTATGTATTTGATTTTACTTCTTTAGGTAGCTCTTACTTGACCGAGTACCAGGATGTCCTACCACAGAGATTGTAACCTGTCGAAAAGTTATACAATCCGATGTCAAAAGTCGGTAATATGAAAATAATCAGTCTATTGAAGAGTAAAATTGTAAATTTGGCGGTTACAATGTAACTGTAGATATTAAATTACTTTGAAAACTACTGTTGAATCTTTATTTCCGACAGAAAGATTACCAATTATACAACTTCAATACTCGCAAGAAAAATTTTAAGCGAAATTTCTATCAAAATAAAATGCAAATATTACTATCAAATATAAATCAATCAAAATGATCAATAATTTTATTAAAGAAAAAATTACTAGCCGCGACAAGGTCGAATTGTACGGAAGCGTATTAGCGCCACACATTTTTTTTTTAAATTTTTCTTCCTATGTTTGCGTTATAACGCAAACATTTGCGTTATAATGCATACTTTTGCGATATAACGCAAACCTTTGCGTTAAAACGCAAACATTTGCGTTATAACGAAAATAACGCAAACATTTACGTTATAACGCAAACCTTTGCGATATAACGCAAACCTTTGCGTTATAACGCAAACATTTGCGTTATAACGCAAAAATCTTGATTTCAATTATTCATTAAGTTTTGTATATATGTCCGTCTGTCATTCATTCGGATGTGATTTACTAGTAGATAAAAAAGAAACATACATACAAGGCCAAATCATTATAATAAATATGCATAGGAATAATTGAATACTTGAAGTGCAATTATACATAAATTAAGACTGATTTGTGCATCAGAAAAGTAATAATTTAACAAGAACATAGATATAGTTTTGTATATAGTCATATTTAAATTGAAAGATCAAAAAATAATGTCATACAATTGTGAAACCTCCAAGTCAAATAGACAAAATGATCTTTCTGCTTTAAAATGAATTATTAATAAGGAAACTTTTTTTTTTATCTCAGAATATGATCACGATTCTTTGATAGAAAGTCATTGAATTTTCATTTCAATATAATGAAGTATTTTTAAGATGACTGGGTAGCAACTTGAATAGAGAGAACATAATTTTATTAATAAAGCATCTTCATTCTATACATTTATTGCCAAAGGGTAGCTTGTTTGAATCTAACCTACTTTACACATTTCTCAAACGAGAGCTTACTTTGGAAGTATATTTATATTCGGTTATAGCTATATTAGCAGGGTTGATTTTTTTCTTAGGTATAACCTCAATTTACTCATTTTTCTTTGTAATATATATACTAGTAGAAACATGGATATCGTTTTTGGGGACCTTTATAGTTTGTTGTTTAGTGTGAGCCAATGCTCTGTGTTGAAGACCGTACTTTGGCCTATGATGGTTTACTTTTACGAATAGTTACTTAGATGGAGAGTTTTCTTATTGGCACTCATATCACATCTTTTATATTATTCTGCTCATTATTAGTCAATGATATGATCTAATTATTCAAGCGTTTTACTTTGCAATAACTACAAAGGTGATAAATTTTAATACATACAGCCTCCTCCATTAATAACTACTGTTTCCTTTGAATCTTAAATACGAAATGCCCAACGTCAAACGCAAATATGTTTTTATTTTTCTGGACGAACTTTTGATAAATAACAATTCCCTCTCCTCAAACAGATAAATAAATTTAAAAAAAAACAATGCATAATCCCGGGAATTGAATCTATATCTGGGTCTTGAAAATGTACGTTGGTCCCATTGCAAAAATCAAATGATGTTTATACTTGAGGTAATCGTTAGTACAACTGATAAAAATGTCAGAGTCTTATGTAGACGAAACGCGCGTCTGGCGTATAAAATTATAATCCTGGTACTTTTGATAACTATTATGTACTAGTATTATTTAAATAAATAAAAAAAGAAGAGTGTGTTACTGTTTGGATTAAGCAATAATTATAGTAACAATGCGAGTATTCTTTTGTATGTTTCGGAAATAAGTGCGGCATCTGTTGTCTCTTTGAAACATTACCCGTTTCCATTTTCTAATAGTTCTATCTAATATATTTTTAAAATTTGGCTTGTTTTTAAGTACAAGCATAAACAAATGGGAAACTTTCATAAATATCGATATATATTGCATGACCTAGACTTCTTTTATAATTAAGTAATTTTTAAAAGTATATAATACATTAAACACATATTATATGATCTATTATAAAATGGTCTGTGAACATATAAAGGATTATTCAGATAATCATGACACAGCAAGTTTTAATTTCACAAATAATACCTGAATAGGTAGGAATTCTATATCTTATATTTTAAATTCATATGTTCCCCGACATGAGAACACCCTCAGGGTTACAATCAATTAATTGATCTTTCGATCTGCAGTTAAGTGACAACCGCATCCCCTTTATATGGGGAATTGACAATTCGATGCCTTGTGTATAGATAGTGCATCGCTCTCTGCACGTTATGAAACTGCAGAACTCCTGGGGCCTATTGCAAGGCTAGATTTTTGTTTCTTTCCAAATATATCCTCTTGTTCCAGTGGCCGTCCAAATTTTTCGCATTTTTATCCCGATCAACCTCAATCACTGGACTAAATCATTATAAACTTGTCTTCGTTCTAAACATATGTTATGATATTGTAATTATTATGTTTATTTATGTTGGCCTAATTTGTGTTGTATGGCCTGATAGTTGTTTACCAAATAATCTTATAACTGTGCAGTTTAGAAAGTTCCAGAATGATCCTTATAAAAGATGCGTAATTTAAACTTCTACGTTATTCCAGAAACTTCCGTTGTAACTTTCCAGGATTTTCCACAATGTTCCATTATAGAGTGTTCTAGAATTTTCCATGACAACACTATATATACAGACACTAAAGTTAAACTCTCATAATTAAACTTGGACATAGACATTGATAGACATTAGTATTCACAGCATTTGGATTGACACTTTTATTCTACAAACAACATCATACTGGATTGTGACATTAGTAGTGAACGTAATATTCAAATTGGATTCCGAAAGATTTCCGGATACAGATAAAGATAACAGATTGGACTCATATTTTGACAGTTAAGTTAACAGTAATATTTGTGTAATACCTTTTGTAAACTTTTGTATATTAAATATTGTTAAATTTTACTATTGATTTGTGTCTTTTGTTGGCTACAATTTAAAGGCGATTTCTGGCCGTAACACATACATGAACTATTTGCTACTGGACGTAAAAAAATATTAATCAATAATTCATTAAAATGGGCTACTTTTACAAATAGTGACTTGGATAGAGTTGTCTCATTGGCACTCATACCTCATCTTCTTATATCTACATACTGATTTAAATGGAAAATGCAGAACTCTAAGTTTAGTCTATAAAATATTTTCAAGTTCTAATTCCTGACATAACATTTGAAACAGTTGTACATATTTTTAAATATTTTTCACAAATAAAACCTAAATGGGAAGTAATTCTGTATTTTTTATTTCAAATTTCTATTTTTATTCGACACAAAAACATCATTAGGGAGGTTAAGACATGTTGTCATATCTGTGTCTTCTCCCGGCAATCAGGCATCATGGTGACCAAGTGGTCTAGAAGCTATACCACTAGGCTGTGAACACTCTGGTTGTGAATCCGCACATGGCAGATGTTTTCGATTCCAATTTAAATTGGCAAGGATTTTATGCTGAGGGTCTGTGGTTCTCTTCAATTTAACCCCCCTTTTTTTTCTCCTTATTAAAACAGCTTAATCCGACGAAATAGCCAATAAGTGCTTAAATTGATAATAATTTTAGAAATATTTCGACCGGCAGTAAAGCGGAAATAATTGAAAGATCTTGAAAAGTTAAATCCGAGGGCTCTTGTATAAACCGTTTTACAACTCTGAGGGATTCTAAGGTAGCCTGTTGCGTGGCTGAATTGCTATCTCTATCCAATACAGTAAACCAACTAATTTAAGCGAGCGATTTATTCTCTTGGCGTTCGTCAGTAAAATCATACTCGTATATTAATCGCCGCGAATATGTAAAAATAGGATCTTTCATTTTTTGACCACATCAAGTAGTTTGAAAATCGTCAAAGTAAATCGTTGCGTTGTGAACTTGAAAGATCTAAACGCGAAAAAAAGTATCCGCAAAAATAAGTAGGTTACAAGCACACCCTTCTTGTTCCAGTGGAAGTCCAAATTTTCCGCCATTCATCTCGATTCACATATACTACATGACTTATTCATTGTTAATTTGCTTTCGTCCTGCACATGCACGAAATATTTGCCACTGGTCAATCAATCGTTCATTGAAATGAACCACATATTTACGAAAAATGCAGAGTTGTAACTTGAAGTGTAATCTATAAAATATGTTCATTTTCTAATTCTTATTTAATCTGATTTATGATTTTTAATCTTATATTTATCCTGAAAACAATGTATGGAAGAAATATTTTGCGAACGCATATAAAAGTATTGCCATTTTTTTTCTGATTAAAAAAAGTAATGATTTCCTTATCATATTTATTACCTACATGCACTGACAACAATGAATTTTGTTCATCCATTTTAGAAATACTTATGAAAAACATCTCATTTCATATATTTTACAGTAGCGGGTGAAGTTACGGAGGCAAGTATGAGGCGCTTCGTAGGCGCATCCTTGCCGAGGTACCTGGCGCTGACGTCGTAGGGTCAAAGGGTCACAGGAGTATGTATAGTTTACAATATAGAAATATAGGAAAATATATATGACGAAAATTATATACAGTGAAACCTGTCTAATCCATACTATGTTTTTAAATAAGTCAAGTCATATAAAGTTTTATTTGTTATGAACCTGATTATAAAATCGAACTTTTACCAGAACCGAACACAATCTCAAGTCCCGAAGCGGTTAGGTTCAGACAGGTTTCACTTTACCTCAGATTTACAATCATACAATGTCCGGAGATGAGAAGTGCAAGACAAGATCCTAGGCCAAAACAATATACCTTGGAATTTTATACAAAAGGTATCTTGATATTTTCGGTTTTATTCTGTCAAATATTGGTAAATACTTGTAGATGTAAACAAATTGCTTAAAGGCGTTCTCCTTTTTTTGTTTTAGCGAGACGAGATATTCCTTTGGTGCAGACATAATCAACCTTTTAAACTAGAATGATAACGACGTAAACTATAAAATACAACTTGCGAAGAAAACAAAATAAAACAGACACGAACCAACAACAACCACTGAACTGGAAACTCCTGGCTTGTGACATGCACTTAAACATTATTGCGGGGTTAATATAAAAAAGAAGAAGATGTTGTATGATTGCCAATGATACAACTGTCAACAAAGAACCAAAATGACACAGAAATTAACAACTATAGGTCATCGTACGGCCTTCAACAATGAGCAAAGCCCATACTGCATAGTCAGCCCGAAGTGACAATGTATACGTAAAACAATTCAAACGAGAATTCTAACGGCCTTATTTATATAAAAAAATGAGTCATGTTTGTGAGCAATCAACCCTCTCCCTAACCCGGGACATTGGTGTAAAAGTACAACATAAGAACTGATACCGTTTTACAATATTTGTTGACGATGACATTTCTTGGTGTCCATTGACAAATATTTCAAATATATCTTGGACGTACATGAATTAAGATCAATTATTAAATGTTTTGCAATTTTGCATCCGATGCCTCATGTAAAGAGAGTACCCCAGTAATTGCACGTTAAGAACCCTTGTAACAACTCTTTGAGGGGTCCATAGGTTGCCTGTTGCAAGGCAAAATGTCTGTCCCTATCCAATATACCCTCATTTTCCAGTGGCAGTCCAAATTTCCCCTACCATCATCCCAAATGGCCTCTCTTGTGACAAGACCTACCGATTGTATTTATTGTGAACTTGTTCTCGTCCTGAATATGCATGAAATATTTGTCAGTGGACGTTAAGCAAACAAACAATCAATCAATCAATTTTGCAATTTTGGTAAAATATTATAAATAACAGAATATCTTCCTTTTCCAACCAGACGTAACTGGCAGCGTACATGTACATCCCATAACAAGCTAGACACGTGCAATTTTCTTCCTAGTTTTTGAAGCATTTTTAAATAAATATCCCTTTCTTGTACTTTTCGAATTAGTTTATCAAACTTTTTCAAACAAAAGACAAAAACAAGACCAAAACTTGTGTATTTTAAAAAATTGAAGCGGTTCCTGATAGATGTAATTTTATACTTTTTCCCACATATCATAATTTATTTGTTTCAAAGTGAAAGATAGAAATCCTAAGGGAAAAGAATTTGTTATTATTCTATAAATGGCAATATCATAATCCGAATTAAAGTTTGAAATAAATGCCAGGGAAAATGACCAATCGTCTTCGAGAGAGATCAAAGAGAAATATTGCGTAAGATGAGTAGCGATTTTTAGAATCAATTAACTACATGTATCATCTGTACCCATTACTTCAATATAATGCAGTATATCATATTGGGTTTTTCGTTCATTGTTTGTAAATAACCGCGCTTGGATGTTTATACGTTTGCCATTTATTGGCCTGTTTAAAAAAAACTACATGTATGTAGCATATATGTTTTATTCATCGTTGAAGGCTGTATTGTGACCTATAATTGTAAACCTCGAATTTTATGTCAGTTAACTTAGTCTCTAGTGGAGAGGGGTTTCACTGGCAAACATAACACATATTTTTATTTCTCTAATTCTATGGAAATATATCCCTTTCAGAACCCATTGTATAAAACAATTTAATCAACGTGTGGTTGCCTGAATGTGATCTCAGATGATGATTGGCTGAGTGAAAAGGTCACAACCTTTCTCAGCTCCCGGAATTATCAAAGTGTTCTAACAGATGTTAATGCAATTGACAATTGACTGGAAAGTACAAGTCACTCGAAGGGGATGTTTAGTTTAGAAATTTGATCTTTTGATAATTAGAGAAACTGATCATTAGATAGTAACGTGTTGATGGTCGGATTAATCAAATCTCGATAGTTCAATTATAAATTTTTCAGTCCGAGCTATGGCGAGGACTTTAAATTCGATAATTTAACTATCACGATTGGATATATCTGATAACTCACTTGTATCAATGTAATACTCTATATTTATACACATGATATATATATTTTTTTATTTTTTTTTTAGCTTCATTTGAAATTACGATCAATGATAAAGAGGTTTTTTCTAAATTGAAGTTGAAAGGATGGCCAATCGAAGAGGATGTTTAGTTTAGAAATTTTATCTTTTGATCATTAGAGAAACTGATCATTAGATAGTAACGTGTGGATTACCGAATTTATCAAATCTCAATAGTTCAATTATTAATTTTTCAGTCCGAGCCTCGGCGAGGACTTTAAATTCGATAATTTAACTATCACGATTGGATAAATCTGATAACTCAGTGACACTTGTATCAATGCAATACTCTATATTTATTATTTATACATATGATAGATATATTTTTTTTTATTTATTTTAGCTTCATTTGAAATTACGATCAATGATAAAGAGGTTTTTTCTAAATTGAAGTTGAAAGGTTGGCCAATCGAAGAGGATGTAAGTTCGATTTCTTTTTTCATGTGTATTAGTCCAAGGTAGTTAAAAAATCTTTAACGTTGGACTCCACTTGTCCGTATGATTAAAGTGTTTGGTAGCCTTAGATATAAAAAAAAATGAATATAGGTGATCATAGGTTAACCGATAGAATTATGAACTGACGTCATGTAAAAGATAGTCAAAATATAACAAATAGATATTCAATAACGAAAAACGATGAACAGAGTGAGACTAACAGAACTTGTTATTCCCAACAGAGAAAACCGAAAACCGAGCAACACGAATACATGCAATAACCGGGATGGTCGCAGGCGCTTCGGACGGGTAATCAGATCCTGCTCCACATGCAAATGTCCTGTAGAGTAATGAAGATTTTATGCATTTGGCCATATACAGTCTTTTTCATTTAATTCCCGATTTGAACATTGACGTATATGTAATTGTCACCAAAAAACTATATCAAATAATTATCTAGATTGACCAGAATAACAAGCTAAGTTACACGATACCTGTTAGCCATGGACATATATATGTATAAAAGGCGATGGGATTGTAAAAATAAAAAAAATCAGAAATAATTTTGATTGTCACAGAAAATAAATGGATTCCAATGGTCTCTGTCTTCTATATGAATAGACCGATTAGAAAGCAAAAGACGAAAAAATTGCCACACATAGAAAAACATGACTAAATACATTATTTGTATGCAAAGAAGACGCTTAGCGGCAGTTATTCAAGGTTGCTTTTCGTTTCACAAGTAACCCTCTTTAAACATATCCACCAGTCTATACACAAACAGTTGAACGGTAGCTGAACAATTAACAAGTAGATATTAGTGTATAATATATAAAGATGATATGTCAGATGATATAAACCATACAACTGATGTATTCATTGCAATTTGATTTGATTTTCTGTGTTTTAACACCACTTTTAAGCACCGCTTTTGGGCTATTTCGTGGAAGCCAGTTTTTATTTGTTGAGGAAGCCGGAGTGTCTGGAAAAAGACCCCATCGACCTTCGATAGGAAAACTGACAATCCTAGTCAATTAAGATTGGAGTCGAGTGCACCTTATTGCAATTTGAATAAGGCAAAAAAAAAAACTTAGTTACGGTAGTCGGAGATTGAGCAGGACGAAACCATCATTTCAGAGCACAAAAATGAGATCTCCGTCGTTTTTTATGGCGTTATTGCTGTCGTTTTTCTATGTTAAAATGTTTTGTGTACGGTCTTTGTGTTGTTTTTTTTGCCATAATATGGTTAGTTTGTTTTTGACTTTTAAGATTGAATATCCCTTTGACATGTTTGCCTTTCTTTATCAATAAATTGCTGAAATACGACTTATATTTTTTTTTATGTTTCAGCTGATTGAGGTTATACGGCAAGCTGATCATGGCATGGAACCAACAGAATTATCAACGTGCAGGAAAGCTAGTTGTGTCATTTGTTAAACCGGTTGTGATTAAAAAGACGGACATCAAAATATTTGTAAAATGTAAAACAAAAATTCTACTCGCATTTGCCATTCATGTAGCTCATTGAATGAAAGAAGATGTAAAAACCAAACACTTAAACAAACGAAATAAAAAAGTGGAACTCTTAATAAAAAAAACAACAACAGAAAATTGAATATTTAATCTTTTTATACTAAACTGAGATTTTACGATACAAGGCAATAATTGTGTTTTAAATAAATTAGTTGAAGGCTATGGGGAAATAACCAATTTTATTTGCTAATTGGAAATTAAGCGGAATAAAATAATTTAAGACAGCAGAGAAGATAATTCTGTTTTAATTGGTTATTACTAACCGACTTAAATAAAAAAGTGAGCTATTAATCCTGTAAATATATGATGTCTCTAGTCTGGTCAAAGGGTCAGAGTGTCCTACTTAATTAAACGATAAATTGTTGAAATTAGATAAAATGTTTTCACGTGCAGAGAAATTTCACTTATGACCAATGCATCTTTCTTATTGGTCAATGATCTTGCGGGTCAGTACGAGTTCACGTGTAAGTGTATTGTGGTCACTTCCTTTTATCATCAGCATTTGATGTGTTAACTTGTGATTCTTATCAAACAATTTGTTCAAAATTATATGTGATTTTGTTTTTTGTTTTACCATCTTCTTTTTTATATTTATACATTTTCGATTGAAAAATCTCAAGTGTAGTATGAGAATCCTTTGCTCATGATCCCTTACAGAAATAGTTAGATATAAAACTTCGTATTTAGGAAGGATCCAGTGCTTCGTAAAAATGAACTTTAGTTTTGTTTGAATTTTCACTGGCCGGAATAAGATTTACACCTTTAATCATTTTTACCAGTAATATCTTAGTATATGATAATATGAACTTTTAACATTTCTGCTAAATGTGGAAACGTTTTACATAATAAAGTGATATGTGTTTGGTGTACATGTATGTGAATGTATTTTTTTTTCAAGTCATATATAATTGTATTCACGTCGCCAGAGTCCTCGGGTGGGGGATCCGCTCTTTCAGCCTTAGAGTGGATTTCAGATACACTCTTTCAGCCTAAGAGTGGATTTGTGGCAGATTTTTCTCCCCACCTTTGTTATTCTTTGTCATTTATTCAATTGTATTTTCGGCATTTTATGGTTTTGAATAAATGACCTTTTTTCGTCAGTTTAGTTTTTATATCATATAGCAAATCTAGCTCAGACTCTGGCTTGTGTATACATAGTATGTTTATGATATCTAGCTGTCTGTCTTAAAACCAATTTTATTTGCTAATTGGAAATTAAGCGGAATAAAATAATTTAAGACAGCAGAGAAGATGATTCTGTTTTAATTGGTTATTACTAACCGACTTAAATAAAAGAGTGAGCTATTAATCACTACACGAAAAGGCAGATTTACAACAATTTGGGCAATCATGTAAATGTTTGACAAATGTAACTACTATTCTGCCAGATATATTTTCGGACCTACTAATGTATATGTAAATGCATTATTCCTTTGGCATTATTTTGGACATTCTCAAAGATATGCTAAAGATAATTATTTTATTTCCATATCTTTATTTATATTCTAAAGATATGTAAAGATAGGCCTTATATTTGCATGCACTTACCAGGATAGGAGATGTATGCAAAGTTTAAAATTTACATAAATGTTTTACAGAGGTGTGGGCAGTTTTGAGAGACCGCGGTTTATAAAACATTTACAACCAATGTAAATGCTGTCAAATGTTTATGTTATATTTATAAACGTTTTTCGATATCGTTCATGCATGTAAAGAAATGTATTTTATTTACTAATACTTTCCAGTATTATAGTTATTTTGATAAATATCGATATTTGCAACATATCTTTACAGACGTATGCAAAGTTTTGAGAGACCGCGGTTTATAAAACATTTACAACCAATGTAAATGCTGTCAACTGTTTGTGTTATATTTGAAAACGTTTGTCGATATCGTTTATGTATGTACAGGAGTGCATTTTATTTACTTATACTTTCCATTATCATAAATATTTTGATAAATATCGATATTTGCAACATATCTTTACAGACGTATGCAAAGTTTTGAGAGACCGCGGTTTATAAAACATTTACAGCCAAAGTAAATGCTGTCAAATGTTTGTGTTGTATTTGCAAACATTTGTCGATATAGTTTCTGTATGTAAAGACATGTATTTTATTTACTAATACTTTCCACTATCATAAATATTTTGATAAATATTAATATTTGCAACATATCTTTATAGACGTATGCAAAGTTTTGAGAGACTGCGGTTTATAATACATTTAAAACCACAGTAAATGCTGACAAACATTTGCTTATTTTTGCAAACATTTGTCGGATGTATTTATGTACGTAAAGAAATGCATTTTATTTACTTCATAGTTAGTATATGAAACATTGATACTGTGAAGCTGTCTTCACACAGGTATAGCTTTGCGAGACTGCAGTTTATATATCGCATGCACAACAAACGTAAATGAGGGTCGTGATTAGAGCTAAAAGAAGAAAAAAAGAAAAAAAATTACTCCCAAAAAAATAGATAAAAAGGGTCTAATATATACAGAATAGAAAATAATCATGACAATGGGCATAAAATATAAAAGAAATAAAGGAATATGATCTAAATTATCATAGAATACAGATATGAAAGACCCCATTCAGACCCTAGTAAATGCTGTAAGATGTGTCGATTATTTCACATTTACGGAAAAAATAAATCCATATATTGTATAGTACGTTTTGCAGCAAAGTTTCAGAGAGTCACAACGAGCGAACATTTGAATTGAAGTAGATATTGTTCTTCCCGATTCAAAACAGAACTGCTTGAAGATATAATTAATGATATTAAAAAATGGCAAGGTGCTTTTTATATGTCGGACCGATGATATTTTTTTTCTATTTGAATAAATAAGGAAATATCCACAGCTTTACTCCAGAACCTTGGAAAAAAAATTTAAGATCTTGCTTGCATAACAAAACACGGCTTTAAAATGTTCATAACTTTCCTTACAGCAGATTTTACAATTCGATATGCTTGAATCATAACGGAAACTTTAACTAAGACGATGAATTGTAACAGTAAGCTGATATTTTTTTTTACATCTTATAGCCACATAATAAATGGGTAGATGGATTGATTTGTGTAAACGTCCAGTTGCAAATACTACATGAATCTCAGGTGTAGAGAGAAATGCACTATAATAATAACACTGTACTAAATTTTCCTTTTGTACTTCAAAATATGAAAACAACGATGTCATTTAGAATGAACTCTAAACTAGAATAAATAAGATCAAATCGATAAACACGGTATGTTTTGTCCACATCAAGCTTAAGTCTACCAACCTTGATGTGGACTTGGAAAAAAGTTAGTTTCGCTTCTGCTTATTTGTGATCTTTTTTCATTTTAAACAAGAGAATACAAAATAATTATTTCAATATAACTTCAGCCAAGGCGTGGGTTTTGCATGATCCTATGATTTGAAAATACACGAGTATGCACATACATGTATTTTATCAGAATGTTGTCAGAATGTTTATGTTTACAATTGAAAATGTCTAATAATACAATGAAGAAAGAGATGATGATGATGGGAGATTTAACAACCTCGACTGGCTATACTGCGAAGAAAGAGCATGAATTAACGATCCCTTGATAGGTGGTAAATGTGTCACTTGTATGTAAATGAAGGGATTTTCCTGACTGTGAAATGGTTCATCTTTTAACACTACAGGGTACTTTAAAAGGAAAACCGTATGTGTTAATTACCAAAATTGATCAAATACAATGTAACGCTAATTGTGTATGATAACATCCAGATGTTGTAAACAGATTATACCAATTACGCAGGCCAAGAGTTGCCAGATAAAGACATCATTAAACATGCAGTTTGTATTCGTGAAAACGTGTTAATACTTTGAAAAACGCAGATAATTTAAAAGTTTATATGGTAGAAAATTAAAAGAGAAATAAGGACAGTTACTGTAACATTGTATCTAAAAATATGTTGAAATTATATACAGTAAAACTGTTTTTAAACAATTATCTTTTGTATATAAAAAAAAAACATTCTAGTTTTCCCGCTTCTCATACATGTAGCAGATATAATAGATTCGATGCAAAGCAAGTAATTTAATTTGAATCAGGTATATCTCTGTATTTCGTGTTTTAACAAGAATAAAAATGAACAACATTAATGGAAAAAAAACTACATCAATTTCAATAACCTTCCTGCTCCTGTATCAGTTTTATTCTAAAGATATATATGGTAGTATTCAATCAATTCAAAATTTTAATAAAATATCTTGGTGCCCTTTGGTTTCCCGATTTTGACTTTATCCTATTTAAAGGTATAATGATATGAAAAAAAATCCCAGTACATGTGTTTGTTCTAATCGAAGGCTCAAATTTTTTAAAACATTTCTTAGCGATAGCATTTCATTTCAAATCAAAATAATGTTGTTGCTGAATGATGTAACGTTAATCATCAATATCGAACTCTACCTCCATTTTCCCACCAGTTACAACATATTAAAATTTGAAAACCTTTAGATGAAAGGTTCATAAGTCATCGCACGGAAACGACTGGAGTAGTCCGCCTGCTCGTCCGCAGTACAACAATAAATCAATAACGGGACTGGAAATCCGGTAATAAAAATAGCAAGTCTTTTTTTAGTCATTAATAAATGTAAAATAAATCCGGTTTACTGTCACATTCTGACATCCTCATGTTTATGTCGTATACTTGTAAACTGGTGTTTGTCTTTGAGTCGCTTTTTGTTTTTACTCAATGCAATAACCAGTTTGTCGGCAGTGATTTTTGAAACTTGTCAGCAACAATGCTGATATATACCTGATATATAAATTTTATAAAAATCTGACAAGAATTTTACCCGTTAGAGACCTAACAAGACCGGACGGAAGGACGGAAGCCCGATATTGTAATGTTCCCATCAGCGCGTCGCGCGGGGGACAAATCTTAAAATCATTTTGAATTTAGATTCATATTAATTTGCACTTTGGTCTTCGGAGATGGGTGTGTTTTTTGTGTTTTGAGTTAGATATGATACACAGGCCTGGTACAGCTGGTAAAAAACGCACCTTTTCACAAAGTGGGGGGACAAAACGACTCACATGCGATTAGCAAAGGTGCCTTTTTGTGGGGGGCATATTGGTCACATGGGCGTCGGGAAAAGCCCGAGAGTATTCACAGTCTTATAAGGATTTTTTCTAACAAGTATACAAGTGTTTATGTAAATTAAAAGGGTTGCTATTTCTTTATTTGCAAAAATGGAAATGTGGGATATACACAGCAACCGGCCAATTAACGACAATCAAAACCAAAGACATATAGATAACACGTGACTAATGCAGAATGGACAAGTATTTTTCTACTGATAATCTGTTACGGTAGTTTTAGTAAAGATTTGTTGGTTTCTTGAATATGAAAGTTAATAATTATAAAAAAAAGAAGAAGATGTGGTATGATTGCCAATGAGACAACTCTCCACAAGAGACCAAAATGACACAGAAATTAACAACTATAGGTCACCGTACGGCCTTCAACAATGAGCAAAGCCCATACCGCATAGTCATCTATAAAAGGCCCCGAAATAAGTATATTTAGTATAGCAAGTATTAAATCTATCAAATTATAACATCACATGTTCACAACAATAGTAAGATTTAAGCTATAACAGCAACATAGTTTATTCTCCTAGTACGTATTTGTTAGTCTTGAAAAAACTCAAACCATTATGACATAAGGAGATGTGATATGATTGCCAATTAAACAACGTTCCATCAATGTCAAAATGACGTACATGTTAGCTTGCTATATTTGATATCTCCCAAGTACCATCCCACTATGAACTGCTTATACAAAAAGATATTTTGTCACCAAATGATTTATAATAATTTATAAAATAGAACATCATTATATATGCTAATATAAATTGTGTGCCCTTGGCTAAATACTGGGATCATATTGTTTTACCAGTGTCCTTTCCAGAGTCCCGCACTTGGTATACTAGCTAGTATAGGATTATACGGCTGATTTCGTAGGATTATGTACAGTTTTTAAGCTTAAACTTTTAAATGATGTACCTGGTGTTAGTACATACACTAACGATTCGCATCTTGTCAATTTTTTTTTTTAATTTTTTTATGACAGGTTGCAAAATTTGGCATTTTTAAATATATTGCGCCGATATATTTTTTTTACCTATTTTGAGGGTGCATATATATTCTCAGGATCATTTTTTCTGTAATGATTTTTCACGAACGACAGAATGTTGAACTTGGTGTATTTGAGTGGTTTGCATACAGCTAGTATATAATACTTCCACTTCCATGGTCCGACTAACTACGCACACAACCCACACGTTTACATCATACAAAGTATGCTATATTAAGATTGTGTATTGTATCAGGATGTTGATTTTCTTTTTAATTTTCACAAATAACAGAATGTTTAACCTTTCTTGACTGCTGCACCAAATGTGTTTTTCAGACACAACAATTCAAATTGCACTGTATCGTCCTGTAAATGCATACAATATTTGCCACCGGACGTTGAGCAACCATCAATCAATCAATTCAAATTGTATCTCAATATCACTGTTTACCAAATTACTTTATTCTGTAACGTCACACGTTTTCTGTCAAATTCTTAGCGTATCGGTCAACTTTGAAGCAATGTATATAAAACACAAGGATGATTTCATGTGTGTTTCTATATATATAAAAAAAAATAGAAGATGGGGTATGATTGCCAATGTTACAACTCTCCACAAGAGACCAAATGACACTGAAATGTACATCTATAGGTCACTGTACTGCCTTCAACAATGAGCAAAGCCATACTGCATAGTCAGCTATAAAAGGTCCCGAAATGACATATGTATCACAATTCAAACGAGAAAACAAACGACCTAATTTATGTACAAAATAATGAACGAAAACAAATATGTTACATAGCAACAAACTAAATTACAGACTACTTGACTCGGGGCAAGAACATACAGAATGTGGTCAGGTTAAACTCGTTTAAAGGCGCCAACCCTCCCTTCCCCTAACCTGGGACATTAACTGACCCCTGTTGCGTTCCCTTATCGCTACACTAACGGTGCGAAGCTTAAGATGGAATGACGGACCAGTTTAACGTGGGACAGTGGTGTAACAGTACAACATGAGAATAAACTGTAGAAATCAGTTAAAAAAGGCTTAACTCATCAGATGGATACAAATATAATACATCTAACAAAAACAGAGTGGACGTAGAAGGGTACTTATATATCCCAACAACCAAAAGACATTAAGTACACAGTACTCGCAGTTACTGACAGCTAGTTGAAAGCTAATAACAACTATTACAAAAAGCATGCATCAGTCCGGGATATTATGTTAGTTTTTAGTTTTCTCCGTATATAAGAACAAAGCCATCTATTGAAAAATCTTTAAAAAAAGAAAAGTTAAAACAAGGCATTTTCCCTGTGTGAATTTGTCGTCAAAATTGACGTTTTCTAATCAAATTTACGAAAAAACAAAAATGGTAACCGCCATTTTTTTTATTACATATTCCGATGTAACTCGATTCAAAGTACAAGTGTGCTAAACATTTTAGAAATCGGGAGATATGCCATTCGGTGTCGTGTTATCTTGAAATATAAGTACACAGTTTTGGATTATGAAGAAAAATTGCCCACTTAGAGGGGAACACGAAACTGCATTAAAAATGGAAAAAAATATGGAGCAAAATTAAACATACAAATCTATGCCCAGTCCCATTAGACAACGATCGCACCACGCTCACCACGATCTGAAATAAATAAAGATCGTGGTGAGGTCGCGGTATGAGCGGCATGAAAATGTAAATTTTCGTTGCTTTCACGATGCTACTACGTCCTCATTACGCTTCTACAACGATCCCGCTACAATTATACCACGTTCTCACAGCGCTTATTCTGCGACCTCACTACGTTTATCAAGATCTGTCTACGCTCATCACGTTCTCACTACGACCGTACCACGAGTCATCCGATTGCAACACGATCTTACCCCACTTCTTCTGCGATTATAGCACGTTCTTAGCACGATTTTACCGCGATCTATTCTACGCTCTCAGCAATAACGTCAACATCGTGTTCCATATGAATACAGTTCCATTCCTTCTATTTCTGATTAATACGTTTTCTCGAAAACAATAGTCATGCCACCAAAATCTACTAAAACACGTGGACGTGGTGGTAGGGTTGATGTAGAGGCAGAGGGAGCTCTGATAGCAACGAATCTTGATCAAGTAGTTATGTCGGACCGACCAATCCGACGTAAATTAAAATCTATTGCTGGTCTATAAAGCTGAATTTACGATATTTTAGTGAACGATAGCAGAGATGACACAGATGTGTCAATAGATATAGGAAGATGTGGTATGAGTCAATGAGACAACTCTCCATCGCCAAGTAACTATTTTTAAAAGTAAACCATTATAGGCCAAGGAACGGCCTTCAACACGGAGCCTTGGCTCACACCGAACAGCAAGCTATAAAGGGTCTCCAAAATTACCAGTGTACAACCATAAAAACGGGAAAATCAACGGTTTAATCTATATGAAAACGAGAAGCATGGCTGAGCCGTAGGACAAAATGAACAAGAAGTCCGAATTACATACAGACAAACAAAACCTTAAGATATTTAATATATTTAATGTGAAAATGACAATGAGAATGATGATCGTAGTATGAACGTAGTCAGGTCGTAAGAAGAGCGTGATGATGACGGCAAGGGCGTGCTAGAATCGTACTATGGTCGTGAATAGCGTGGTATAGTCGTAGTGGAGAGTAATTGGGTCGCGATGAGAACGTGATGGTCGTAGTGAGGTCGTAATAACGTCGCAATGAGATCGTAGCGCAGTTTCTCCGAATGAAATCACGCTCTCGCTACGATGGTACAGCGACCTTTGCGATCTTACTACGATCTTAGTGCGCTCTCACTACGCTTCTACTACGATCTGATTTCGCCACGACCGCACCACGATTGTTTTGAACATGTTCAAAGTTAGCCACGCTCATCACGATCTTATTGATCTCACTACGACCGTGATACGACCTTACTGCGATCTACACGATCGTACTACGATCATCAAAATTTGCATTTTTTTCATAGATCGTAGTGCGATCGTGGCCTAGTGGGACTGGGGTATTAGAAAAAGACACTACTTTTAAAAAAGAAAAAAAAATAACATTAAGAGATACAATCATAATAATTAAGTGAAATAAAAAAAAACGTAGATAACTAGAATGGCATCTTCTATGAGGGTGTGGATGGAGTTTTACAGAATAGAGAATGATGGGCTAAAAAAATAAAGAATAGAAAAGAAAAGGATAGGCAAAAAATTTCAGAATAGAGAATAGTGGGCTTCTTGAATATAAAAAAAAAGAGAATAATGGGCAAAATTTATATAGAATAGAGAAAAATGGCGTAAATAATATTAAGAATTGAAGAACACCCACCTCTCTCCTTTTCCAGACCCTCTTTTATCCTATGACTGTATATATATATATATATATATATATATATATATATATATATATATATATATATATATACAATGCTAGGCGGTGTTGTCGTAGAAGTTAGAAAAAAAGTACAGGTTCCAGCCCCGGCGCCGGGGAGGAAGTTACGAATCAAATCTACTCTAACATCGGTAGGTTGATTTTCTAGGCACTTTTTTTATATATATATATATCTTTCGACTAAACCCGAATATGAGACAACGTAGAATTTGAATACACATACACAAACACAAACGCATTGCAACATTTTGATTTTTTATTAAAAGAATAAATTCAGTCTCTGCTTTAACTCTTGTTTTACCTCCCAGAATTGTATGTTTATTTATATTTTCTCTAACTTTTCAGCCATGATGTCTGAGAGACATTTCAAAATTGGCCTTCAACATTAAATGCTTCTATGTTTGTTTATAAATTACTATGGAAAACACGCTACAGTACATAAACATTTTGTCCTTAAAACAGGTTTAATTTTGCTATGTGAAAAAAAACAGAAATGTCGTATTAATAATGAATAAGTATAAATGTACAGCTAAATTTTCAAATTTATTAAAAAATGTCTTCAGTTAAGACAAACAGTTTAACGGCGTGAAAAGCAGCGTCTTCTATATGTAAAATAAATTTGCAGATTTTGCCACTTTTATCACATTCACTGGCTACCTATAGAACAATAGACCATTTTTCAAATTAGATTGTTTTTTTAAAGTTAGGATGTTCTGACAAAGTTTTTCTACAAAAAAGATCAGTTTGCAGGTCATCTTACAATGAACCCTCTATCAATACATGTTCCTCAGTTTCAACAATTTTTATACACGCTTTACATGTTCGTTGATGGAAGGATAGGTCTCTCACTAACAATAATGATATAGTCTTAGAGTACTTGTTTTTGTTATAGCATGGAAGTATTATATTATAATACTTCCATGGTTATAGATATAAGCCAATCGAAGCACATACTAATGAATTTATGTCCCTGATATTCTCAAACTAATCAGCAAATTTTCCAAAATTTCATTGCATGCCGCCTAAAAATATAAAGAAAGTACCACAGAAAAAGTGTATACAATAATGTTCCGAGTATGATATAAAAAAGGGGGGAGTACCCTGCCCGGAAAATAATATTACTGATATGTAAAGGAAAGTTTTAACCACGAGTTTGACTGAACTTGACAGGGTTATCTGAAATTCACAACAGGTGATCAAATACACGATGAAATTTGTGAACTCCACGCGGATATCTTTAGAAAACATGCTAATCGAAACAACAGGGGTCGCAGGCATCTGTTTTCATGTATAATTCTAAATTTTAACGATTCAAATTATCTCATTCAGTCGATAAATAAAAAAATAAAAATTCTGCAAATACATGTACGATATAAATGCAAGAAGATTTGGTATGAGTGTCAATGAGACAGCTCTCGGTAATCTTTACATTAACAGAACAATTATAA
Source organism: Mytilus galloprovincialis (assembly GCF_965363235.1). Lineage (NCBI taxonomy): Eukaryota > Metazoa > Mollusca > Bivalvia > Mytilida > Mytilidae > Mytilus > Mytilus galloprovincialis. The sequence continues at coordinate 41,252,968 of NC_134851.1, read as the reverse complement.
TTAAAATAAGTTTCCTTTTTAATACAAATTTTACATAAATGTTCAAGTATAAAAATTAAATATATTTAAACTTTAGAAACTTTTAAAAAATCTAAAATTTATAAAAAACGAAAGGAGCTAACGTCAATAGATATTAAATTTTCATGCGAATTGGGTCAAGCGTTTTTGAATTATTGTCCGACATGCTGACGACGGACGGACGGACAGACGGACAACGGTATACCATAATACGTCCCATAAACGGGCGTATAAAAAAAAGATTCCTGTCAAAGTACAATTGAACGCTGTAAAATTTTAGTATAAAATAGGCGGTAAATGAGATTTCGAATGACTGATAGTTCGATAACTTGTTTTATGTTTTGCGTATTTAAAACAACACAATCAAATGACAACGGGAGCATTGTTTAAGACGATTTATAAATCATAAAGAAATGATAATTATTTGTGCCTTATTATATTGATGGATATTGATACTAGCGGTTGTCTTCTATTGATCTTTTCGGACCAGATCTTTCTGTAAAAGGTGATAATTGTCACACTTAACTCCTGATAAACCCCGTTGATCGGAGAAAAGGCTACATCTCGTCCATGGAATGATATTATCTATCGATTTTGTTTGATTTCATTGGTAAATTGTGTGTCAATTATGACACGTGACTCACTGGTTCTTTGTTTGTAATTTTTAACTTTAACAAGAAAGTTTTTGCAGAGGACGCTTCATGAAGCACACGGAGTTCAACATCTCGTGAAAGGACTTAACGGATAAGGAAAATATTCTTCAATAGATTTAACGTTTATATAATTATGTGTGCATTCTCTCAAGATGTGTTTTGTGTCAAATATTATGTGGCAACTTTACTACAGAAGGAATATTTCTAGACCATTTCAGAAACTTGGACTTTTTATTAAAAACTTGATAAATCGCTCGATAACCTTCCGAACGCTACCGATTTTAAATTTGTTATTATCTAGTATTGTTTTGGCTTAATTTGTATATGTGTATTATTTCTACCAGTAATAAGAGACATATATAAATAGTATAAATGTCTCTGCAGTAACATATAATACATATTGTGGTATATGTCTCTTTTAAAAAAAGTAAATTCTAAGTGAATTATGACTCGTGCAATTCCAGAAGTTTCAAAGAGATACTCAAAGGAAACGATCGTGTTATGCTACGCGAATGAACCATAATAACTTCCCGAGAGTAGAAGATTTTGATGGATAAAGAAATTCACGCAGTACATCAAGAGATCAAGAACCGTTTATGTAGACCCGATTTTTTTTTTATTAAAACGAAATTATTGAAATACATGTATAATAAATGATATTACCAATATGCCAAAACCAATCCCAAAGTAGCTATATGTGTCATATCATAGCTTTAACAGTAAAGCTATGGCAGTATTTGTCCATATAATCTGCACCTTTCAAATATATCAGCAAACTAAAAGCAAATATAACTATTTACCATACATTTCTAGCTGTCTTAAATATCTTTCTTTATAATATCTTTGCATACATATTCAAAGTTTCATATGCCCAATATATTTACACATACATTTCTAGCTGTCTGAAATATCTTTCTTTATCATTTCTTTGCATATGTATTCAAAGTTACATATGCCCAATATATTTACACATGTCATTGATATTATCATTTGGCCACATTTCTTAATTAAACAAATTGTCTGCAAATCTATGTATTTACCATACATTTAGGAATATGCTTAAAGGCTTTTGATATGTTCTGATTTGACATACATTTCAGCCGACTATAAAGACTAACAAAAATATTCCTTTACAATACATTTGACAGGTCTCTGCAGATTAAAGGAAATGATGCTTTACACCCCTCTATAAAGTTCTCGTTTTCAATTGGTTTACATACCAGGCAAATGTAGATGCACCTTACACTTTATAACCCCTATAAAATTATTTGAATGATGATGCTTTGCTACCTAGACAAAGAAACACATTTGCGGATAAATTTACATCATAGAAAAATACATGACAAAGATTTCCATTTGCAGAGGTATACAAATACATAAGTTTGCGAAAGTTTTGAGATGGTTATAAATATATGCAAATTCTAAACTTTAAAATGGTTTGATTAGGTGTTAATATATTTTATAAATCGCGGTCTCTCATAACCGCCTATAGGAGGGTATAGCACAAGAAATGTTGATATTTACTACATGTAAAGACAAGATAAACTAAATGCATCGGTTTGTAAATATATGTAAATGTCGGTGCATATTTTGGCGTTAATATTGAGTCACTGATAAGGTCTTTGCGTCGGAACTAAACACATTTATTCTAAAAACAGTTGAAGACACGGGTTATGTTCTTCTCATATATGTTATGATGGTATGATACTAAACCCCTTACGGGAAGGATTGTGCCTGATGTTCATATGATGAAATCATAATCTTTCAGTCAGTTTAATTGAAGTCTGGAGCTGGCATGTCAGTTAACTGCTAGTAGTCTGTTGTTATTTATGTATTATTGTCATTTTGTTTATTTTCTTTGGTTACATCTTCTGACATCAGACTCGGACTTCTCTTGAACTGAATTTTAATGTGCGTATTGTTATGCTTTTACTTTTCTACACTGGTTAGAGGTATAGGGGAGGGTTGAGATCTCACAAACATGTTTAACCCCGCCGCATTTTTTGCGCCTGTCCCAAGTCAGGAGCCTCTGGCCTTTGTTAGTCTTGCATTATTTAAATTTTAGTTTCTTGTGTACAATTTGGAAATTAGTATGGCGTTCATTATCACTGAACTAGTATATATTTGTTTAGGGGCCAGCTGAAGGACGCCTCCGGGTGCGGGAATTTCTCGCTACATTGAAGACCTGTTGGTGACCTTCTGCTGTTGTGTTTTTTTATTTTGGTCGGGTTGTTGTCTCTTTGACACATTCCCCATTTCCATTCTCAATTTTACATAACATTTGCATACCTCTTCAAATCCGGGATTTCGTGTAGTGAATACTGTAAATGTATGATGTCTCTAGTCTGGTCAAAGGGTCAGAGTGTCCTACTTAATTAAACGATAAATTGTTGAAATTAGATAATATGTTTTCACGTGCAGAGAAATTTCACTTATGACCAATGCATCTTTCTTATTGGTCAATGATCTTGCGGGTCAGTACGAGTTCACGTGTAAGTGTATTGTGGTCACTTCCTTTTATCATCAGCATTTGATGTGTTAACTTGTGATTCTTATCAAACAATTTGTTCAAAAGCCACAGTTTGATGTAGACTTGAAGGATGATAGGTTTCTAAATCAATCATCAGTAAGATCGTTCTGTATTGGGACTCCAAATTATTTAAGACATTAAAATGGAAAGTATTTTTGTTATATTATGTTTAGCATTGATTGCGTCTGTTCTTTAATGTTGAACACTGCTCTGTTTAATATTTGGTTCTGTAATGATGAGTACTGCGTCTGTTTGATTAAAGTTATGTTGTGTTTTTTTTATTATACCAGAAGAACATAAATGACGATAAAGGGGGAAACACATGTACCATAGTGCAATACAATACTATAAGTTAAATATGTTGAAGAAAGACAATAAAAGTCTCAAGACGAGGAGACACATAATAGTCGACAAAGCACTACAAACAACACATGGTAAATAACATCCCCCCCCCAAAAAAAAAAAAACCGTGATGAACTCTGCTGCTGTGGAAAGGTTTGGGAACCGTTGGGAACTCTAGGTCAATTGATGACACTCATTAAAATGACAAGTTACCAATTAGGATTCATATGGCCATACGAAATGACATATATTCTATTGGCCTGTCGAGAGTTAAACAAACATCTAGCAAAGCTAAGTCCAATCGGAAGACATTATCACTATGGAAGACCGATTAGCTGTCAGGACAATGGATGGTTTTTGACTAATTTCTATCAAGGAACCAGTTCGAACACGGTATGAGAGGTTGATTACATGTAACACGTTTTCAATTTATTTGAATTAAAAAATAAATCAATTAAAGTTATCACCCCTTAATATGTCTAGTTTTAATTTTCTCAATTATTAAACAATTGAAACATTTCAAGCCAATTACACTCAAAAAGTGAATAGAATGGTTAACATCCATTTTGCAAATGATAGCAAAATAACATTGAGTTCCTTTATGAAGGTTTAACTGCAAGGAATTAATTGGAAAAATACCACAGCATACAAAATTTGTATTGATATAAACTGTTTCACGTCCAATGTAATGTTTGCTCCTCTCCTAATGAATTGTAACTGAAGGTGAGGGTGCCGATCGGATACTGGCAGGCAGTAGTGTTCTCCTGAATAGATAGACTTGTTCATTCAAAGTCTTGACGGAGCATAAGCACTGTCTGTACCAGACACCACTTTGGTGTATCGCCTGTTCGGCTGTAAATTGCACACGAATATATCCATTACATCAGCTTCTAAGGAGGGAAGGAAAGAGTGGGTAAGCAAGAGAGATTGTGAGGTAGCGAAAATGGAAGAGAGTTGGACAAAGCTAATGAGCAACAAAGTGAGCGTGAGAGAGTGCGAGAGTGGGAGAGAACGAGAGCGGCAGAGAACGAGAGTGGGAGAGGGGTAGAGTAGCAGAGTGAGTTAGTTGGAGAGCAAGATAGCGAGAGTGGGAGAGTGGGAGAGAGCGAGAGTGAGAGAGTGGAAGAGTAGGAGAGCGCGAGAGTGGGATAGAGCGAAAGAGTGTACAAGAGTGAGAGAGATTGAAAGTGGTAGTGATCGAGAGCGGGAGAGTGCGAAAGAGGTGGATGGAGTGAAGCGAGTGGGAGAAAGATGGAGAGCAAGCGTGGGATATAGCGTGATTGGGAGAGAGTCATTATATAAGTTACGTCACAATGTATACCATATGTGTTTTTTTTGTTGTTGTTATATTACTTGAAATACGTCTATTGTTTACATGTGTGTAATAGTAGATTAATTATGTTTTATGCATATTGTTAACATTGTATGTAGAGAGCCTTATTGAAAATTGGTTTAATCCAAATGAGTTACTCTCTTTAAATAAAGATATTATTATTATGATATGATTAGAGCGTGGGATAGTGAGAGTGCGTGGATGAGAGAAAGTGAGGTTGGCTGAGAGAGAGTGAGGATGTAAGGGGGAGGACGAGAAGGAGAGACACAAACACTAATAACGATATCTCTTTCTTCGTTTTTGCATCAAGAATATATATTCATCACTTTACCCATTTTGAAACAAAAAACGCATGTAAAGGTATTCACGGAAACTATGAGCGGAGAATGTGAGTAGCCCTTGCGCACGCAAAAACATGATAAGCACACCTTGTGTCTTATTCTTCATGTTGTTAACCTCAAAGCTTCAGCTGTACTTTCTTTCTGTCTGTTGTTTTGAGTTGAGCTACTGTTTGAAGGGGCGAACTTGTAGGATATTATTAATGTAAAGAAAGTTTATTAACAAAACAATTTTCATACTTGATGAAAATAAATCTTTCCTTGCTTTTTCTTTTGTTTTACCTATTTCGACGTGTTAAACAATGCGTTAAATAAGATTTAAAACTCTAAAAGTCCATTTTGTAAAATATTGAAAAGGTCTAAAACCTTAGACCTGTCCAAATTTTTACAGAATAGACTGATATCGGCTTATGTCCCTTACTTAATTATCTGGCCTTTTATTTATAAAATTTCACAAAAACAATCGCAATGATATATCTCATTCATATGTGTAATTAACAAAATGGAAACTGGCATTTGTTTGGCGTTCTAGACCCGTTCGGACGAATTTGTGCAGTTTTAAAATTACTATATATTGAATAAAAAGGAGAAACAGAAAAGCTTGATTTCAATTTTTATTTCGTTTCATTTTAAACTATACAATGTAGCAAAAGTGTGTACCAAATTAGAACAAAACTATTGCATATAAACAAGTCCACGGTTTCAATTTGATGAAATAGCTTTAAAAAGCATGAAATTGCATCAAGAGCTAGAGCATCTTTAAGACCGATGATTATATCAACTAGAACCATAGTTCATAGATTGAAGTGAACCCTACTTGAAGTAAAGTAAAGAAAGAAAGAAGTATCTTACATTTCATAGACGGAAGAGGAATTGATCTACATATAGATTGCCTTTTCTTTTGCATGATACAATATTGGAAATGAGGGGAAACGGGCGTATGAAAATGGCAGAAAAACCCAATACACTACTATAAATGTATAAAGAAAATCAATATACAAAAAAAGAGCGTTCCACTATTGCACGTTTTTTTTTATATATTTTAAAGGTTACTAGAACATACCCGCGAAATCACGGACATTCAGAGCGTGGTTGAAAGTATGAAAAATTGTGTAGGAAGAATTTTGTAAAAAATTTAGTGACTGGAAAATTTCAGAAAAACGCAATCTGGAAGTCTAGTGTGACTAACATTTCGTCAAATAACGGAAACAATATCCGGATGCCTTTTTTTCTCGTTTTTCTCCCAAAATAGCTCAATCTGAATAATCTTTAGAATGAATGACAAATGGGACTATATGCACTGTAACTATAAAACACAGAGGCAGGCTGATTAATTTATTGTGGACACACAATGAGGTCTTCTCGTTTAATAGTATAGAAACCTGATACAAAATAGTCTTGTGTGACTAGTACAGGTATCTATATACTTATTTACATAGGGTGTAAGTTGTCGTCTTTTAAAAAAAAAGAAAATTGAAATGTTCAAAGTGAATGGAGTGTTTCTCATTGCGAAAGTTTTCATTTGTTGGTTTTAGTTTTTGGTGAGTTGAGAGTACGCTTTAATGAATGAAATCCTAAAATAAAGAGAACAACACCTTTCATTTAACATCTTGAATAAAAATTGAGAATGAACATGGGAAATATGTCAAAAACAACAACCCGACCAAAGAACAGGCAACAACCGAAGTCCACCAATGGGTCTTCAACGCAGCAAGAAAATCCCATACCCGGAGGTGGTCCTCAGCTGACCACTAAATACCATTGTGTACTAGTTCTGTGAAATGGACGTCATACTAAACTCCAAAATATTTAAATGAAAAAATTGCTTGTAAAAAGAGAATGTAACCAAACCTTGTACTTGACGTATATATATATATCAAAACCTTTAAAGGGTCGATGTTACTGCTGTCAGCGTAACACTCTCATGTAGCAGTTACTAATTCTGACATGTTGATTTTAGGACAGATTTCTAGACATCTACTAGAATGTTTAAATTCTTGCCCATACAAAATTGCAGTAAGTCAAAGTAGGCTATTTTCATAAATGAACATGCGGCTATGTAATTTATAATACACGAAGCAATCCGGGAGATAGGCCACATTCACTATTGTAAATATATATAACTTTCTGGAGTTTAAAGAATTCTATAGATATAAGAAGATGTTACATATGAGTGCTAATGTCATGAGACAACTCTCCATCCAAGTTACAATTTGTAAATGAAAAACCATTAAAGGTCATAGTAAGTATGGTCTTCAACACGGAGCTTTGACTCACACCGAACAGTAAGCGATAAAAGGCACAAAAAATAACTAGTGTAAAACCATTCAAACGGGAAAACCAACGGGATAATCTATATATAAAAACAAGAAACGAGAAAAACTTATGAACAACATCAACAAACGACAACTACTGAACATCAGGTTTAGACACACACGATTCAGAGCTTGACATAATGACCTACTGACAACTATCATTGTATGAGATAATCAAAGAGGATAACTGTCTCACATTTTGTAGTTGTTTCCTTTGTTCGAATGCTGTCTCATTGACGTGTATCCCACAATTCCTTCATGTATTCATCTCAGTTTAAGTTGGGGACTTTTGGCAGTGTCCTCTTAATTAATTTTTCTTTTCGATATGTTAAACAGACGGGATCAATGTCCCATCCTTACTTGGGCTCAAATCTCCCTGAACTGAAAACCAGAGTTATGAAAAGTTCATTTACAAGGTTGATTCTTATCAAAACTTTCAGAACGAGATAACTTAAAATGCGGTCAGATTTTATACCGCACCTTTTCTATAGAAAATGATTCGCATAGTATGTCTCAGTTTTGTTTGTCTTTGTTTTACAATAAGCCCTGTTTACGGAAAACTGGAAAACGACAGAATTGATTTAAAAATCATTTATAAAGAAATGTTAGAATTGCGAGAAACCGTTCAGAAATTGGATAATGTCGTTCAGCAACAAAGTGCCCAAATATACGATCTTGAAACAACAGTAACTACCCAAAGAACCAAAATTCAAGATTTAATGACCGATACGTCATCTGAGATAGAATACCGTCGGAAGCTGGAAGGACGTTTGAAAGTGGTTGAAAATCATTTTGTTGGGAGACATTCCGATCCGAAGGAGTATGGTGTGAAAAGCAGTACTATTTCTAAACACGAAAATGTGGATCAGCAGAAAAATACGGATTATAAAAATGGAATTGTAAATGAACCGGTTAATCCTAAATTGAATTCAATTTCTCGGAAAGGTAAGGTTTGATCACCTTAACTTTATTATTTTGATATGGGATATACATTGTAACTGCTGATTATAGACTGAAAACTTTTATGTTCGTAAAAGTACATAATAAACTAATTTTTCAAATGGAATAAAAAAAAAACCAGAAAATATAATGATACTGAACATTAAATTGTGATGTATGTGAAGTTAGCAGCCGGTTCGTTATTCGATGTTCAATATCCAACCGGCTTTTAGGTGTCATACCACCAATTAAAAGTCCCTATCTGTTCAACCAATTTTTGCAATTTTCACAGCTTTCTAAATATTTTACCTTAAGTTTAACTTCATAGAAACTAGGTATATCCTGAATCATACAGGTGTCACCTTTCTGCATGCCAATTTTCAACATACATTCAAAATCATATAAGAAACCAGAGAGCTTCCGAAAGGAGGTACCACTAAAAATAACCCCTGGTTTTCTGGAAATCTTAAATAAGTATACTATGGAGCGCATTAATCCTCAATTTTTAATGCAAACTCATAGACAGGTAAATTTTGGCTCAAAATGGTCTTAATATATTTCTCTTTCAACAAAACTTTCATTTCTGCAAATTTGTTAGTTAGTTTAGGTGAACAATGACATCAAATGCACTATTTTTTGTCCGATTAGGCCTACTTTCACATACGTTCTAAATTTGAGGGAGTAATTGGTGGTATGACACCTAAAGAGACAAAAAAAGTTGATTAGAAATCTTTTATTTTGCTTTATTCTTAATCCTTAGTCAATTTGTAGTTAAAAACAGCCAATCTGAGCATTATGCGACTTATATTAAAAATTTCACAGCTCAATTTAAACTGACTGTAATGTATGACTTTGATAGAAAATACTTGAAAAATTCATTTTGGGCTACAGGAACATAAACTTTCAATATTAAGATCATTGTTTGCTGATTTTTTTCTTGTTTGTTCTACTTCTTTAAAGACTTTCAACAATTTTTGCAATGAATTTAGTAAAAAATCCAAGGTATTGAAGTGTCAAGGAATATTGACCCCCCTTTTTTTCATCTGGTGTCAGTAAAGTACTACAAATTGATCAAAAGTGCAGTCATAGTCATTTAACTGTGTTTATTTACATCAGTTAATAAAATTTAAGATATCAAAATTTCATTTAGAATAATAAATGGTGCTTTTGTGAGTTTCTGCAGTGCTTACATTAGGCTATGCTATCTGCCAAGTACATAGTATGACGCAATGCTATAAGCATGATAAGGGCAACAAATCAAATAATTTCATTAAATCTGCATGACAAAATTTTGTTGGGGGTAGTAAACAACTTATGTTTCAATGTTTTACACCACAGAATAACTTTCTGTGCATTTATAACATTATTTAGAACATTTTTTATATAAAAGCATTTTGTCAGGATGGGAAAAGCTACAAATAGCACAAACTCAAGTTTTAGGCTCTAAATTTGCAATATGTGACATTTTGCCCCCAAAACGATTGAAATGTGGCTACAATTATCTCAAATGATCAGTAAAGACAAAAAAAAAAACAATTGTTTTCTGATTTTGATGTTTCACTGCATTTTGCTTAAAGGTGTCATACCACCAATTAAAAGTCCCTATCTGTTCAACCAATTTTTGCAATTTTCACAGCTTTCTAAATATTTTACCTTAAGTTTAACTTCATAGAAACTAGGTACATCCTGAATCATACAGGTGTCACCTTTCTGCATGCCAATTTTCAACATACATTCAAAATCATACGGGTAGTTTTGATCCATTTGAATGTGTCTATAATTTTCCTGTCTATTTTGATATTCCCTCTCATTTGGGTATCTTTGATATTTTTTCTCGTTCTGATGTCTCAGATGTTCCCTCTCATTTTGATAACTTAGATATTCCCTCCCATTTTGATATTGGTTATCATTATAGTTTGTATATTGGTGTCCATTTGAATATGACTGATGTCGGGTTTGTATTCCATATTGCTGATTATAGCCTCGGTTGTACTGGACTCTTTCTCTCCTTTGTTGATTGTTCCCGGAACTGATTCCTAATATTGGGTTCAAAATTTCCTTTAAATTTCTGACGTATGTAGGGACCCCCTTTTCTAAAGACAGATGTATTCCATCCATGAAGTCATTACGAGTCAGGTTTCTCTGTCTAATGGTTGTAAATGCATATTCTTCAGTGTGATTTTCAAGGATTTTATTAAATTTTCGTGTTTCAGTTCTATTTTGGTAGCATCTAGGCAAAATCTCTCCTACAAAGATGTTGCAGTCAGGGGGCATACTCTCTTTTGTTACTTTCAGTAATTCCATAAAAGGAGTAATAACTTGGTCTATACTGTCCTCAAAATCTAAATCATTAGAACCGACTTGTATAACCACTTTATTGATAGGCGTTTTGTTGCTTTGTGATTGAATATAGCTTCTAGCCCCTTTTGTTGTTTTTTTCTTTCAGTGTATTAATTTTCACCTGCTTATTTCTGTATATTTTTCTTAGCTCTAGATCTTTAACCACTGATGTTCCTATAATCAACATGTCTATATTTCTTAGTGGTTCTTTTGATTTTGATGAATTCAATCTGTTGATATTTTAATCCTCTCAATTTTATGTTCTGGCAGTTCAGTTTTTTCTTTTGTTTTAAATTTATCACTTTTTTCTAAATTATCAATTATTTCTGTTAAGCATGTTTCATCAATTTCTCAGTTGAATGTAGAATTTTGGCTGTATTTTTATCCTGTGTGGTCAACATTATTTCACACTTTTCTTTGATACATTTTTGAGTTTCCTTGGTAATATTGTCAACAGCTTTAGAAATATTTTTTTTCTGTAAGTTTTCTTGTTTCTTTGTGTTCCTTTTCAACTTTTTCAGAAATTATATTCTTTTCAGATTTAATTCCATTTGTTATTGTTGACAATTCTGTAATTAAATGAGACATGTTGTTATTAGACATTTCTAGAGATATCAGTTTATTTGCAAGTTCATTTATTTTGTCAATTGTTTGAAATTTTTCAATAAATAGCAGTTCCATTTTATGATGTTTCTTTGATTTTATCGATATCTTTTTTACATTCACAATTTCTTTGATCATGAGTTGATTCGTCTTCCTTACTGCTTGTATCATTTTGGATACATGTATAATTACTTCTTGTAATGTGTTCATCCTCTACTTCACTGTTCTTTTCTATGTTCGATGAACCGGCTGCTAACTTCACATACATCACATTGTGTGGTTTTCAATTTTGTACGAGTTTGAGTTTAAAATTTGATGTTCATCGCACAAAGCGGCATAACTCGGTCTTTACGAGAGATCTCTGTTATTATTAACCTCCGAAAAATTCGAACAAATAAAAAGGAAGGCGGCCTTTATGATATTCAAAATCACTTAAAAGAAACAGAATAATACGGTTTGATTGGTATTCTGTTTAGTTTCGATGAGAACAGATATTTATCAGCAGTATTTTCGCAAATCCTCACATAACTATTGCTAAGTAAGCCGGAATGCCTAGTTATATGTTTGTATGTATAATTTTGGGCTGTTGACCGCATACTCGACTGATATTGTCCGCGGTATTGCTCCACATTCTTTAATTAATTTATTCTCATTTTTCAGAACGTCTACTTTTACCACCAAATAACATAGACAGCGATGGATTTGTCGCGTTCTATTCCTACATGTCAAAACCGGAAATTAACCCTAGTGCTCATCTAACATTAATATACGACGTCCCTATTACAAATGTAGGAAATGGGTACAACCATGTGACTGGAATCTTCACCGCACCGACGAGTGGTATTTATGTGTTCATATGGGTAACCCGAGTTTATTCTGGGGAACATTCTACCGAACTCATGATAAACAACGCCGAGTATGGGACCACTTTCCTCCGGGCAAACAATGGCGATGATGGTTCTGTAAGTGGGAACGTTGTGGCTAACATTACCAAGGGGGATTCGGTCTTTGTGCGCGTCCATTCCTCATATGCCGGTACTGGATACATTCATAGTAATATACATGGTCGTCCATCATTTTCTGGCTGGCTTCTACGTTGAATTCCAATGAATATTTTGATTATTCGAAAACAAATGATGCGAAATAAAAAATATAGAAGTTAATAATAGTTTTTTGATTAGATCGCACTGATGCAAAGACTTTCTTGTCACGGAAGACAGACACTTTTCAATAATATTGCTTTGATTCAATGAGTCTAAACGTCTTCTGATTCTAAATAATACAAATCATTTTTTTAAATTGGTCAACTACACGAAAGAAGGGAACAAAGTATATTTATTCAAATACAGAGATGAATAAATAAAGGCAACAGTAGTATACCGTTGTTCGAAATTCATAAATCGATTGAGAAGAAAATAAATCCGGGTTAGAAGCTAAAACTGAGGGAAATGCATCAAATAAGAGGAGAACTGAGACACAACAGAAACACAACATTGAAATTTAACACACACAGAAAGATACCAAATAGGATATTCAAACACGGAAATCTGAAATTAACTGACAATGCCATGTCAAAAAAGTAAAATTTACCAAAAGACAAAACTCAGTTACTATATGTGGAGAACACAACATAGAAAACAAAAGATTTGGCAACCCAAACCATACTTAAACATCTTTGAAGGTTAAGCAGATCGTTCTGAATATGTCAAAAGACCATAGGACACGGACATAAACATTAACAGATCACCGTATCACCTTCAACAATGAACAACACGTAAACGTTTAGTAAGCTTAACAAAAGTATTTGGTTGTCACTATTAAATTTTAAATTCACACAGATGTTTGCTTGTGTGTGGTTTAGAGACATATTCAATACACAATATAACCTAAAACATTTTCAAAAGTTACGCAATGATTGAAGATTGTTGGTATGTCTACCGGGGATCACTTTTGGAAAAACGACTTCCTACATGTACCAAATGTTGAAGTTGAATAGTTGGGCCAACAAGTCCCATCAAATATTATATCAGGACGATTTGACTATCATTCAGATTTGGCTAAAAAGATCAAAACAACACGTTTGATAATTGTATTCGTCCGAATTCGAAGCGCTTTCTGGATTTACCTTCATCAGGACCGCTCAAAACAAAACATGTGAAAGCCGAGTATGTATAAGTACCCCAAAACAGTCGAAGAGCTATATGACAAAAACAAACGTTGAAATTTCAAGTTTTTTGAGAAATCAGAGATTGAGCATTGTCATTAAGGTCTTTCCTTTTTCTTTAAGGAAAGACCTTACTGTATTTCTTCTTCTGATTATTATTATTCTTTCCGCCAAACTTTAACGAAATTCCCCAAAAAAGTACGCAACATGCTGAAATGATATAGGTATCTAGTATCGGTTGACCAAAAGCTATCTTGTGGTGAGGACACGACCCCGTAACATTTCCTTTATAGCGGTTATCTCCCCTAACACCGAAAACCTTGTTATCATTCTAACTCCGTAACCATAATAGGTAGAAAAAAAATCAAAGGGTGGAATTTGTTCAGGAAAAGACCCAGGTTCTTCGTTACATTTGGATCGAAAAGATTCAACGACTCATTGGTAGGGTTATGCCCCTTTGAAAATTAACCAATGTCAGTTGGCCACTAAAGCTCAGAAACCGTAAGTTGTAGCCACCTAGGATCATCACCAATGATCATCAATTTACGTGACCATGGAAATTGACCTAAGGTCAAAGGTCAAGGTCATGACCTAGATTTTGACCTTAGCTTGTTATCGGATTATCTCAAAAACCATAAAAGATGGCTGATAAAATGTAACTGAGATGTGTGTCTTGTCGAGATCTACGTTTGTTATGTTGGGTTCAAAATTATTGGACCAACTGTTGTGGAACTAGAGCACCAAAACTCTTTGCTCTTCAACTTTTTACTTGTTTGGCTTAATAAATATTATCTGATATGAGCGTCACTGATGAGTCTTATGTAGACGAAACGCGCGTCTGGCGTACTAAATTATAATCCTGGTACCTTTGATAACTTTTTTGGGGTCCGAAATGATGATTGTTTGCTTATAACTCAAAAAGTGGTTAGAGATAGAAAGAAACTTTGTATTGCAAAAATGTTCAGCATAATAAGATCTACAAGGTTAGGTCGGGTTAGGTCAAGGTCAGCGGTCAAGGTCCCTAGCAACGACATAAAACACCTTAGCAACCATATATTTTTGAACCTAGAAGGCTATAAATAATAAAAATATGAAATTTTTAACACTGGAAATGACATTTTTGTCCCTAGTAACGACATATAAGTCCTTAGCAATCACTTATTTTTTTAACTTTAAATACTATGAATAGTACATTTTAATACTGGTAGTAATATTTTTATCCTTAGGAATGATTTTTGTCCTTAGCAACCACTTGTTATGAACAAAACAGTCCTTAGAAACCATATATTTTTTAACTAAGACGGCAATTAATCAAAGAAAAAAGGAAAGACCTTTCAATTGTCCATGAACAATTGACATTTTAATTAAGGTCTTTCTTTTTCTATAAGAAAAGACCTTACTGTATTTCTTCTGATTATTATTATTCTTACCGCCAAACTTTAACGACATTTCCCAAAAAAGTACGCGACATGTTAAAATGATATTAGGTATCTAGTATCAGTTGACCAAAAGCTATCTTGTGGTGAGGGCACGACCCCGTAACATTTCCTTTATAGGGGTTATCTCCCCTAACACCGAAAACCTTGTTATCATTCTAACTCCGTAACAAAAGTTTTTTGAGAAATCAGAGATTGAGCATTGTCATTAAGGTCTTTCCTTTTTCTTTAAGGAAAGACCTTACTGTATTTCTTCTTCTGATTATTATTATTCTTTCCGCCAAACTTTAACGAAATTCCCCAAAAAAGTACGCAACATGCTGAAATGATATAGGTATCTAGTATCGGTTGACCAAAAGCTATCTTGTGGTGAGGACACGACCCCGTAACATTTCCTTTATAGCGGTTATCTCCCCTAACACCGAAAACCTAATAATAGGTAGAAAAAAATCAAAGGGTGGAATTTTTTTGAGGAACAGACCCTGGTACTTCGTTACATATGGATCGAAAAGATTCAGCGACTGATTGGTAGGGTTATGTCCCTTCAAAAATTAACCGATGTCGGTTGGCGACTAAAACTCAGAAACCGTAAGTTGTAGCCACCTAGGATCATCACCAATGATCATCAATTTACGTGACTTAGAAAATTGACCTAAGGGCAAAGGTCAAGGTCATGACTTAGATTTTGACCTAAGCTTGTTATCGGATGTATACAATAACCGTAAAAGATGGCTGATAAAATATACGGAGCAAATGTGTGTCTTGTCGAATTCTACATGTGTTATGTTGGGATCAAAATTATTGGACCAACTGTTATAGACCTAGGGTACGAAAACTGTTTTTCGGATCCGAATTGATGATTTTTCGCTTATAACTCAAAAGAGGTTAGAGACAAAAAAAAACCTATGAAATGCAAAAATGTTCAGCATGATAAGATCTATAATAAAAGTCAAGGTCAGAGGTCAAGGTCCCTAGCAACGACATGAAACACCTTAGCAACCATAGGTTTTTGAACTTAGTAGGCTATGAATAATAGAAATTTTAATATGAAATTTTTGATACTGGAAATGACATTTTTGTCCCTTGCAACGACATATAAGTAGCAATCACTTTTTTTTTTAACTTGAAAGACTATGAATAGTACATATGACATTTTAATACTGGAAGTAATAATTTTTATCCTTAGGAATGATTTTTGTCCATAGAAACAGCCATTTGGTATGAACATAAAAGTCCTTAGCAACCATATATTTTTGAACTAAGAAGGCTATCAATAAAAGAAAAAAAAGGAAAGACCTTTCAATTGTTCATGAACAATTGACTTTTTAATTGTTATTGTTATCTAAATTATATCTTTTTTTTTATAAGTATCTAAAGTCACGTTCGTCACGACATATTTCAAATTGTAGGCATGTTGCTGTTAAATCCATGTTCAGTGTGATTTTAGTAGGTATATACATACATTAATGTATAATGATTTCATCAAAATTTCTTCTTCAAAACAATTTCTTCCTAGTATTAACTTTGTGTGAAAAATCTATCATGTTTAATGCCATTTGCACAAGTACTTGTTTGTATTTCAATTAATACAAGGGACACATTTGATAATAGGCCTCATAGGAAAATATAGATGTCGTGCCGTGTTCTGAATTTTTATGTGTATTTAGATGAACAAAATTACATTAACATAAATAGTCATAATAATTTGCTAATTCATCATTGAATTTTACAAGTTTAAATTCACCCAAAAGAACATTGTATGTTATATTCAAGTCGACAAACTGTTATAAAGGAATCAATAATTTAGATTTATGAGAGCAGTGTCCTGGTGAGGTGGTAAGTGCATCGGACTACTTACGCAAATGTTCCTGGTTCGATTTTCAGTCCAGGGACTGCATTTTCGGCTCTCCCTTGACACCACTTGCGATTATGAGTTAGGAAACGATGAAAGTCCGTCGGAAAGGGGACAATAAATGGCTGACCCGTGTTACGAGAGAGCCAAAATCTCTTTTTGATTGTACATTCTCTCCGGATAATCTCCTAGTTGAGTGCACCACGAAGATTTGATTGTACATTCTGTCCGGATAGTCTCCTAGTTGTGTGCCGCAAGAAGTTTTGATTGTACAATCTGTCCGGATAGTCTCCTAGTTGTGTGCCGCAAGAAGTTTTGATTGTACATTCTGTCCGGATAATCTCCTAGTTGTGAGCCGCAAGAAGTTTTGATTGCACAATCTGTCCGGATAGTCTCCTAGTTGTGTGCCACAAGAAGTTTTGATTGTACATTTTGTCCAAAAAGTATCATTGTTGTGTGCCGCAAAAAGTTTTGATGTACATTCTGTCCGGATAGTCTCCTAGTTGTGTGCCACAAGAAGTTTTGATTGTACATTTTGTTCAAATAGTATCATTGTTGTGTGCCGCAAGAAGTTTTAATTGTACATTCTGTCCGGATAGTCTCCTTGTTGTGTGCCACAAGAAGTTTTGATTGTACAATTTTTCCAAATAGTATCATTGTTGTGTACCGTAAGATGTTTTGATTGTACATTCCGTCTAGATAGTCTCCTAGTTGTGTGCCACAAGACGTTTTGATTGTACAAACTTTCCGGATAGTCTCCTAGTTGTGTGCCGCAAGAAAGCTAAGAGGTTATATGTTCAATTCCTGGACAGGTCAAACAAACATTGTTAATACAGTTTTTAACATTTTGTTCATGTGTTAGTTTCCAAAGCCAGGTCAAATCAGGCGTTAAATAAGTCCAAGATACAAAAACGTGCTCGGTGAAATGTCTTCAGGTTGAGTGCAAACTTGCATACTAGAACAAAGTAAGATTCATAATATAACATACTACATTATATGTCTGTAATATTTGCCAACGGAAGTTAAGTATCAGATCTGTCGTTGATATGTGCGCACAGTACATTGAAAGTCTTGTATGATTGGGGCCAACAATTTTCATGAATACATTCTAAGGTTCTAGGTTACAAAGATTGTTTCCCATCTTTTTCAGGGAAATGCTTAAAATATGATGATGAAATTTGACATTTAAAAACGCATTACTGATTTAAAGAGTGATCGTCATGTACTAAGGTCTATCCTTAAGTAAATGTTAATCTTTGAATTTCTATGCGGCAAATTCAGCACTGTTCAGACAATCTGATTGTTGTCAATTAAGATATGTTCGGTCTATGCCTATATTTTTCAGTATCCTTTTGATTTTAGTTGTAGAAATCAACATCATACATATTTTTGAGAAAAGTATCGAATCAATATTGGAATAGTTTCAAGCGAAGTGAACAGGACTGAACGACTTGATTGTTTAGACTTTTACATGATTTTCAGATATAACTTGGTTTTCTGACACAAATATTAATGCACAGTTATCCAGGAATGTAATGTCCTTTTATAAGCTACTAATTTTTTCGACGATAAACGGAGATTGATTTGTGAATTACTTAGTTCCTCTTTCTTTTCATATCTTTTGGGTAGATGTACGCACTATACGCCGCTCTTAACCCGCCGCTAATGTATCCTCGCCCCATTCCCATGGAATTATTTTTTATTAAAGATTTGTAAGGTAATATATACAAAGCCTTGCATCAACTTGATTCAAATGCAATAAATGCAATAGTTCCCTTTTCTTATAAAATTCGGGTAGATGTACGCCCTATACACATCTCTGTGCAAGCAAAAATAACCTTCTAAACGATATGTTGTGTAACCATAAAAGCAACTGTATTTGCGACAATACTGTTATGACCAATTTACTATTGTACTCACAAATTGGTTAGCTACAGGGTCTAAAAATATCTTCTTCTTTTTATCAACATAAATACGAATGCGATTTAAATTTACGCGCCGATTCAGTCGAATCACCTTTGTAACATTTGAATAATCTCCCTTTAATTGAATGGGAATTTCCACTTAAAACGAAAGTAACTTTAAGTTACCTCGGTTGATTAAAAACAAAAGACTCAGTTTTTGTTTAAACAAAACGGATAGGTAAGTTTAATCTAACAATCAAAGACTAGTCTTCAAAAAATAAAAGTAAAACTTCTTATGATTAAGATGATATAACAAATCGTTTGTTAACGTCGGTATACATTATTATTATTATTATTATTATTATGATTATTATCATTATAATTTTTATTATCATTATTATTACAAGGCATTCTTATAGCGCAATATATAAAACTACAATTACTCTAAGCGCTTTACATGATAAAACAAAAGTACACAAGTTCGTACATACACGAAATTACAAAGTTAAAAATAGACCAAATTATGTTTAAATGCATTAAGCATCAAATCAATTATAACAAGTTAAGACTGCACCAACTTGGTTAAAAATGAATTAAAAGAATATTATTAATCAATAAGTAAAAATTTTAAAACTTGTTATCTTAACTAGATATTACTAAAATTGCTGAATTTTGATTTAAAAATAAGTTACTAAAATACTCCAGCTTGTCAAAAATAAAGATACAAATGTTATATCAAAATATGCAGAAACACATAAAATCAGACTAAAATGTACAAAATATTAATAATCAACATCAAACCAAGGTTAATTATAGTAGCTTACAAACCACGATTTTGAAAATAAAACATACCAAGTATGTATGTTATTATGATTATTTGAAAACTACGTGCAAAGGCATTTTGAGGTGCTTTCATATTAAATTGAGATACTGAATTGTCTGGATTTTTTTTCTTTTTTAGCTACGGCGTTGTCTGTTTATTTTCTATCTATGAGTTAGAATATTCCTCTGCCATTGTCTGCATGGTATCTTTTGCCCTTCATTTGTAGTATACTAACAGTTTGAAGAAAGACGTCATTCGTTAATGCATTAGCATGAAAAGAAATGGAGACACCTTAAATAAACACAAACACAATTTACCAATGTTTCCTTTAAATATGCTTACATTTACTCCACATCTAAAGTGAGAGCGTTAATCTCTGATAAATACGAATCGATGTTGCTTTTAACAATGTTCTTGAAATTTATCTGGACCAAAGACAGTTTGCACGGAATCCCCTCCCCAGTCTCAATTTTCTTTTATTGTTATAAGAGTAAATTATTTTCTCTACTTGGTGTTTTCTTACGATATTAAAATTACAGTAGTTTTCTTATTTTTTCGTACTATCTTCTTAACAATTTTCCAAAATTATTTAAAAACATTCTTACTCGTCTATTTATTCAAACTGTAGTATATTTTTATTCTCAATTGTATCTGATATTTAATGATTTATTTGTGGAATTTTTTTCACCCTTTATAATGTGAAATAGATTTTGTAGTGTCACAAACTATCATTCAGTTGTATTATCTATTGTGGAGAACCTGATGTCTAACAATTATTTTTTGAATCTATAACATTTCTTTTTTTCTGCAGTTAATTAGTTATTATCTGATAAGGAGTTGAGACAGGTCATAGTGATGAATCTCGCTGTAAAAAAAATAAAATGTTTGTGTATCATTTCTTTTGAAATGCAATACGATAAAATACTATCTATGTCTAACCAAAATTTCCTCCAATATGCGTTGCGGAACATGTTGACTACCTATAGTTGTTAATGTCTGTGTCATTTTGGTCTTTTGTGGATAGTTGTTTCATTAGCAATCATACCACATCTTCTTTTTTATATATATCTTTTGTTCCTCTCTTCATAAGTTTTCGAATGAGGTATAAGGTATATCTATAATGAGAGGATGAAGGGTCCCACCAGTCGTTTCCATTATTCAAAATATCCATTTCATTACTCAAAATTGGCTATTTCTTAAATTTTTACGTGAATTTTATCATTGAGGTCCTCCGTAACCGCTCTAATGGTCATTGCTGCAAAATCGACTCGCTATTTCTATACTGATAGGATTAAGAATAGCAAAGGTCTAGTTAAAAAAAGAACAACGCAGATTTTTTAATTATAATCACATTTTTTGGTATTCAGCTCGTTCATATATTGAATCGAGGAATTTCTGTTAAAAAAAGGTTCCATAGGAAAACCCACTAGTTTATCCTCCGAAGCTAGATAAATAAATCAAATTATAATTTAAGCAGTGTTTCTATTTTTTTTTGGTTTTGATATTAATTTGAATTTATAAATGTGGGATATAGCTGTAGTGTCACAGTAATTTTGTTTAAATTTTTATTTCACTATTCACCGCTTCAACCTGGTTAATGGAACTTGAATTATTTCATTATTCATTATTTCTCACTTAACATTGAACAGTGGATAGTGAACTATTTCATTATTCATAATTTGAAATTTGAATAATGAAAAATTAATAATTAATTGACGTACTTCAGCGTTGTTTGCAAAAGTTAATAAAATTATAAAATCTTGTAATATAAATATTCAAAATTATATTGAATTTAATACTCTAATCTCAATGATAAATAACTCCAACTTAAATATACGTTCCAATTCTGTTCGGATAGTCTCCTTGTTGTGTGATGTTATAAGTTTTGATTGTACATTCTGTCCGGATAGTCTCTTAGTTGTGTGCCACAAGAAGTTTTGATTGTACAATCTGTCCGGATAGTCTCCTAGTTGTGTGCAGCAATCAGTTTTGATTGTACCTTCTGTCCGAATAGTCTCCTAGTTGTGAGCCACAAAAAGTGTTGATTATACAATCTGTCCGGATAGTCTCCTAGTTGTGTGTCACACGACGTTTTGATTGTACATTGTGTCCGGATAGTCTCCTAGCTGTGTGCCCTAAGAAGTTTTGATTGTACATTCTGTCCGGATAGTCTCCTAGTTGTATGCTACAAGAAGTTTTGATTATAAATGCTGTCGGATAGTCTCCTAGTTGTATGCCACAACAAAGTCTGATTGTACATTCTGTCCAGATAGTCTCCTAGTTGTGAGTCGCAAGAAGTTTTGATTGTACGTTCTGTCCGGATAGTTTCCTAGTCGTGTGCCACACAATGTTTTGATTGTACATTCTGTCCGGATAGTCTCCTAGTTGTGTGCCACAAGAAGTTTTGATTGTACAATCTGTCCGGATAGTCTTCTAGTTGTATTCCACAAGAAGGTTTGATTGTACATTCTGCCCGGATAGTCTCCTAGTTGTGTGCCACATGAAGTTGTCATTGTACATTCTGTCCGGATAGTTTCATAGTTGTGTGCAACAAGACATGTTGATTGTACATTCTGTCGGATAGGCCTCTACTCGTTTGCTGCAAGAAGGTTAAGACGTTATATGTTCAATTTCTAGACAGGTAAAAAAAATAATAGCTTTTAACTAGTGTTGTCAACGGTTAACCAGTTAACCGGTTAACCGTTCGAACGACGGAATACCGAATACCAAAAACGCTAACCGGTTAACCGGACGTTTTTTTCAATACTAATAGATTTGATATAAATTTGTATTGAAATCATTAAATAGTTATGTTTGCTTTAAAAATTGTCGTCGTGGTAATTAATTTGACGGATCAATTGTCCAGTATGTTGATTGCTATTGTTAATCCAAAAATATAAAATTAATTAGAACTTGTCTCTCAGCTCGGGGCAAGATCTTAAGGAAACATAATTAGTTACAGGTTGTTTTAACAGTTACTTTAAATAAGTAATACGATTAAATTTTACGATTTACTTCATTTTATTTTTGATCCAATACTGTGTAGACATACATCTGAATTTGCAATCTACGTCGTGTAAGTCTTTGTCATACTTTAAACGAAATACTAACTCAAAAGCTGTAAAAGCAAACCAACCAGAATTTAATCAATGTATACTTGATGGTACGAGTGTCAGGATTAATAAATTCAAACATAAACGCTCCACATTATTTTCGGAGACAAGAGAAAATGAAAGAATAATCGGTTTCAAACAATCATATTCAATTCTACGAAATCAAGGAGTTTTCTTTATTCAATCTGCAGTTAGTACAAACGCCACCGTTGATACCGTGTATTTGATTATTAAAAGTCAAACGTCGACAGGAATCTTACAGACAAGCCTTATAATACCAAAGGACAAACTTAAATTCATCGTATAAACATTGACACTTACTAAATCTTATTATACCTATGTGTAGGGTACTTTTGATAGTTTAAGGTCTTCAAACATCAACTTAAACTACCGGTTAACCGGTTAATCGGTCGAACGATTATCCGACTAACCGGTTAGGCAAAAATGTATGATTTGACAACACTACTTTTAACATTTGTTCATTGGGTAGTTCAAATCAGGCGCTAAATTAGTCCAAGATACAAAAACGTGCTCAGTAAATTGTCTTCAGGTTGAGTGCAAACTTGCACATTAGCACAAAGCAAGGTTCATAATATAACATACTAAACTATATGTCTGTAATATTTGCCAACGAACGTTAAGTATTAGATCCGTCATTGATCCATGCGTACGGTACATTGTAAGTCTAGTATACGTTTGTGTCAACAATTTTCATAAATACATTCTTAGGTTCTAGGTTACAAAGATTATTTCCCATCTGTTTCAGTGAAATGCTTAAAATATATTGATGAAACTTGACTTTTAAAAACTGATTAAAAGAGTTATCGCCATGAACGAAGGTTTACCCTAAGTAATTGTTAATCTTTCAATTTCTTTGAGGATAATTCAGCACTGTTCAGAAAATCTGTTTGGTGTCAATTGTGGACTGTTCTGTCCATATCCATACTTTTCAGCATCCGTTTGATTTTAGTTGTAGGAATCAACATCATACGTCTTTTTTCTTAAAATTATCTAATCATTACTGGAATAATTTCAAGCGAAGTGAAAAAGACTGAACGACTCTATTGTTCAGACTTTCACATGATTTTCAAGTAAACATTTCTTTGCACAGTTATTAATGCACAGTAATCCAGGAATTTAATGTCCTTTTATAAGCTACTCATTTGTTCGAAGATAAACGTAGATTGATTTGTTAATTACTTTTATATGTATATCTTTTGAGTAGATGTAGTCTACGCACTATATGCCGCTCTTAACCCACCGCTAATGTATCCCCTCCCCATTCCCTTGGAATCATTGGTTATTAAAGATTGGTAACGTGATTTATACAAATCCTTGGATCAATTTAATTATATTGCAATAAATAATATAGATCCCTTTTCTTGTCATATGTTTCGGGTAGATGTTCGCCCCATACACAGCTCTGAATCCGCGAAAATAACCTGCTAAACGGTTTGTTGTGTAACCATAAAGACAACTATATAAGCGACAATACATTTGTTATGACCATTTTACTATTGTACTTCCAAATTGGTTAGCTACAGGATATTAACATATCTTTTCTTTTTATCAACAAAAATACGAATGCGATTTAAATTTACGCGCCGATTCAATCGAATCACCTTTGGACATTTAAATAATCTTCCTTTATTTAAATGGGATTTTCCACTGAAAACGAAAGTAGTTTAAATGTGCCTCGATTCATAAAAAAACCCAAAAGACACTGTTTTTATTTTAAACAAACTGGATAGGTAAGTTTCATCAAACAACCATATTCAAAACAGAAAAGTGTAACTTCTATAAATGATATAGATGACAATACAAATCCGTTGTTTACGTCGGTAACCAAGGTTATTTAAAGTAGCTTACAAACCACAATTTCGAAAATAACATATAACAAGTATGTGTGTTATGATTATTTGAAGACTACATGCAAAGGCACTGTGAGGTGCTTTCATATTTAATTGAGATACTGAATTGTCTGGATTTTTTTAATCTTTTTTAGCCACGGCGTTGTCTGTTTATTTACTTTTTTCGATGTAGTTTTTGAAAATATTCTTGATATTTCACTTCTCCAAAGACGCTTATGCATTCCTCTTTTTAAAAATTCTTATTAGAGATCATTACGATATTAAGATAACAGTAGTTTGCCTATATTTCCGTACTATCTTCTTTACAATTTTCCAAAATTATTAAAGACATTTTTACTCATCTTTTTATTCCAACTGTAGTATATGATATTTTAATATTTATTCCTGGACATTTTTTACACTCTTCATAATGTGAAATATATTGTGTAGTGTCACAAACTATCATCCAGTTGCCTTATTTAATGTAGAGAACTTGATGTACTGTAATTGTGTAACATTTATATTTTGACCTCATTCGTAGTTTCTTGAAGAAAGAAAACGTATATATATTACATTTCTTTTTTTCTGCAGTTAACCAGTTATTATCTAATAAGAAGTTACAAATGTAAGACAGGTCAGAGTGATCACCTGCTTTAAAAGAATATTATTTTTTATATCCTTTCTTTTGAAAAATACAATAAGATGATATACTATACATGTCTAAATTTAACCAAACACTCTTTACAGATCATATGAGGTCAAAGAAGGCCGCAAAAATTTCCATTCTTTTATTGAATATCTTTACTGCAGATGCTTTGTTTTTCTATTCTTACAGAATGGCGGACAGTAAATTCTGTGCTGGTTGTCAGCGCAGTGATGAAGACATTACAGCTGTATCTTGGTGCACTGACTACTGTGAATTTGTATGTAAGGCGTGTTCTAGAGTTCACAAAAGGATGTCCCCACCTCACAAGGTAATACCAACGCAAGAGATACAACAACTGAGTTCTTCACTTCTTACATTGTCCAAGAACTGCGACAATCGTCCAGATCAAAAAATTGCACTGTACTGCTGTCAACATGACAAGGTAGTCTGCGTGTCATGTGTTCCGGTATCACATCAGAATTGCGAGTCTATTATTTCAATTGACAAAGCTGCTAGAGGCGTGAAAGATGGTACCGCTATTTCTGATCTAGAGAGAAGAATTTCAAACCTATGTCAAGTTACAGAGAACAGACAGAGCCAAAGTGAAAAAAAAAACTTGTAGATTTGGAAGAAAGTCGTATCAAAATAAAGACAAGGGTGTCTGAAATTAAACGGAAAGTTATTGTTCATTTAGATACGTTAGAAGCAGAGATACATAAAGATATAAATTCGAAGTGTAAAAATTGTACTGAGAGTGTGTCTCAAAACAGAAATAGCATACAATCCAGCTCAAAATCGCTATCTACATGGAAACGTGATCTCAATTAACGGAAACAACACACATCAGAAGTTCATTTATTCCAGGTGGTGAAGTTTCTAGATGCAAAAACCTACCAGAAAGAATTAGAAATCAGAGAAATCAATTTCTAGTGAAAGACGAAAGAAATTTATCACTGACACAGTCATTCCCGACCTCGAAATTAGGTAATGGAGTAAGTATCAACAGGGGATGCTTCATTCCTGATGATAGGTTACTACTCTGTCAATACATGGAGAAACAACTTTTGGTTTGTACACTTGATGGATCGAATTCCAACGTGATTGAATTGGATTATGCACCACTAAATATAAGCTTATATGACAAAACCCATGCTGTAGTATCTGTTGGTGGTGCAGGTATCCAGATCATCGACCTGACAACATTGAAGCCTGGAAGGAGAATTCAAGTTAAAGGAATCTGTGATGGAATAACCAGTGTAAAGGATAAAATCTGGGTAAACAATATATGTAACACTCTATCTATAGTGGATATCAATGGTAAAGTTCTTAATACAATACAAATAACATTCGATCCAAATGGTATCTGTGCCAATCAGGATGGTGAGGTCTATTGTACTGACTTTGATAATAATAAAGTATTCTTAGTTTCTTCGGACGGAAAAGAACGTGAGATATACAGCAGGCCTGACCTAGAAAGGCCTAATGGTATATCTGTAGATGACCGTGGGGATTTGTATGTATCAGGATATACATCAAACAACATACATAGAATATCTTATGATGGACTGAAACATGACATTGTCTTGACAGCAGAAGATGGCATCAATACACCGGATGGTATATCTTACAACAATGAAACAAAAGAACTGTTAGTCTTAAACGACGATGGTAGATCTATCAATATCTATAGAATCCAATAAACACTGGCTAATGAACACTAAAATGACTGTGAGAATATGTGATCAGCCGAAAGATAAACAATAAGTTTTTATATCATAATTACAAAAAGATTTATATAACCGAGTTTTCTAATTATGCTTGATATTTTTTTCAGATTAAGCTGTTGAACCATACCGAGAGTGATCCAGTACAATAAAAAAAAGTACCTGAAAGTTTTCTCATTGGATCTAGTTAATAAAATTTGCACTAGTTGTTAAAAAAAGAGATCCATGGCTGACTTTTTTTCCTGCTGCTTTTGTATTTAACGGAAAGTAATGTATATATTACCGAATAGACTTCAACCATTAGAAAATACGAATACTGTATAGGCAACAATAAATGGCCTGACATACTAGAAAACTAACAGAGTAAGTTATAACATTTAAGTTCTGAAAAAACAAATATAAAAGACATAGATAAATGACAACAACTGAATCACAGGATCATGACTTAGGAGAGATACGTAAAGAAAGTAGTTTTATTTGACAAGTAGTCGATATATATATAGATAGATAGTTAAAGTAATGTCGAGCACATTTTGAGTTATACAATTTTTGTAAGGAACGCAATCATAATCAGTGAAACCCATTCTCTTGAAAGAAAACTTTTTATCAGAGCGCCACTGATAATGCGCACCTGGCTTACAAAGTAATACATCTGATATCTTCAATGAATCTTTACAAAAGTTTATAAAATTATAAAATCTCGTAATACAAATTCAAAATAATATTGAATGTAATGCTCTTATTTCAAACAAAAATGACCCCAACTTTAAAATACGTTACAATTAAGTACAAATGCTTTTCACCTTGATTGACATAAATTTGACATTTCCAGGACTGATATGAAATTGAAGGCTGTTTTCTGTCAAAAAAACCCTCTAATCTAATCGATAGTATACGTATCGACAATAATAAGTCTTTATATTTTTTTCTAGATGTACTTTCATCAGAAATGTTCAAACCTAATTATTCAAAACCGGAAGATCTTTACAAAAACCATGTGACCTTTTAAATGGCCTTCAAATAACAACAACACTGTTAGTTTACGTTTAGCCAAGACAGTTCCAAAAAAATCCATTTAATTGACAACCATTTGAGAACTATTGTAAACTATTGTGAGTAACTTTTTTGTATTTTTTTTTTTGAATGATTCAGAATTGTGGAGCTGGATAACTTAAATGTGTAAAATATATTATATGTACAGAGAAATAATCAATTTCATTTGAATCGTATTGCTATTATAAGTAAACGAATTTTAATTTGTAAAAGAAGAGGGACGAAAGATACCAAAGGGACTGTAACGATCATTTTGGTCTGACTAACTAGATTTTAAAAGACTACTTTATTAATTTTAAGTTTCAATCTAGAGCCTCCTCGTGTGGTTTATATTATGTGATTACTTGGACTTTTTTTATAATTTGATTACCAAACCAAATAAATCATAATCATTTTATTATTTGAAAAATCTAGGACACTATTTTTAATTTTGTTTTTATTATGTCTTGAAAAATAATTTATGATTTCTAGTATAAGATTATATTGGCATACCTGGACACCCCCATTAGGTACCTCACTATTTTATTGGTAAATTCAGTACTGTTAAGACAATATGATTGCTGTCAATTGAGATATGTTCAGTCTATGCGTATAATTTTTAGTATCATTCTATGTTTACTTGTAGACAACATTGTCTGAAAGCATATAATCAGTACTAGATTGATTTCAAACAAAGTGAACATGACTGACCGACTTTATTGTTCAATTACTGACTAAAATAATACGTGGTTTCATGGCACAATGGAAAATGCATAGTAACCAAGGTATTTAATGTCCTTTCTATGAGCTACATTTTTTTTCAAAAATAAACGTCGACGATTTATTTATTATTTAGTTCCCTTTTCTTTTCATATGTTTTTGATAGATGCACATCTTGTACTCTCCTGTGAACCCGCCACAGATGTATCCCCTCCCAATACCCATAGGCTCATTGTTTATTAAAGATTTGTGAGGTAATCTATACAAAGCCTTGGGTCATTTTAATTATATTGCAATACATTACATAGTTCCCTTTTCTTGTCACATGTTCCGGGTAGAAGTACGGCCTACACACAGCTCTTAACACACAAAAATAAATAGCTAAACGGTATGTTGTGTAACCAAAAAGGGAAATATATTAGGGGCAATACTTTTGTTATAACCAATCTACTATTGTACTCACAAATTGGTTAGCTACACGATCTTATCTTCTTTTTTTATCAACATAACTTCAAATGCGATATAAATTTACGCGCCGATTGAGTCAAATCACCTTTGTAACATTTCAATAATCTCCCTTTAATGGAGTGGGATTTTCCACATCAAACGAAAATAATTTTAAATTTCCTCGGTTGATTAAAACAAAAGACAAAGTTTTTGTTTTAAACTATACGGATAGGTAAGTTTAATCTATCAATCATACTAGTCTTCAAAATAGAAAAGTAAACCTTTTAATTTAATTATCTTTATTGCAAAACTACACCCATCAGGGTCAAGCAATACAATTAAACAATGTCATGCAATACAATGCAATACAATGTAATACAATACAATACATAGAATAATAGGACAATTAAATTAATGTAAAACACCACGACAAAATACCGTTGACAATACAATACAAATCGTTTGTTTACGTCGGTAACACAAGTTATTTAACGTAGCTTACAAACCAAAATATAGAAAATAACATATAACAGGTATGTTTCTTATGATTATTTGAAAACTACGTGCAAAGGCATTTTGAGGTGTTTTTATATTTAATTGAGATACTGAATTGTCTGGATCTTTTGTTCTTTTTTTAGCCATGGCGTTGTGTGATTGCTTTCTATCTATTGATTTGATTGTTCCCCTGCATGGTATCTTTCGCCCATCCTTTATAGTATACGGACATTATCAAGAAAGACGTTATTCGTTGATGCATTATGATGAAAAGAAATGGGGACAATTCAAATAAACATGCAAACAATGTACGAATTTTCCCTTTGAATTTGCTTACATTTACTTCACATCAAAAGTGACCGTGTTAATCTCTGATATACGAATCGATGTTGTTTTTTCAACAATTTTTGATATTTTTCTGGAAAAAAGACGTTTATGCACGGAATTCTCTCAACAGTCTAATTTTTCTATTTATTTTTTTCACTATATAATTGATTTTTTAACGATATGAAGATAACAATAGTTTGCTTATATTTCTGAACTATCGTCTTTACAATTTACCAAAATTATTAAAAACATTCTTATTCTTCTATCTATTCCAATTGTAGTATATGCTATTTTATTATTTTCAAAAGATTTATTCCTGAAATTTTTTTACTCTCTTTTTGATGCGAAATATATTTTGTAGTGACACAAACTATCATCCATTTGTCTTTTTTATTGTGGAGAACTTGATGTACTGTAATTATGTAACATTTAGTTTTTGACCTCATTCTTGATTTCTTTTTTTTTTAAAGACAAAACTTATAGATATTACATTTATTTTATTCTGCAGTTTTTCGGCTATTATCTAATAAGGAGTTGAGACAGGTCACAGTGATAAATCTTGCTTTAAAAGGATAAAAATGTTTTATATCATTTCTTTTGAAAAATGCAATAAGATGAAATACTATCTGTGTCTAAATATAACCAAACTCTGTACAGACCATAAGAGGTCAAAGAAGACCGCAACATTTTTCATTCTAGTAGTAAATAGCTTTACTGGACGCAATAAATTATTAAACGTGTTGTTATCCATTTTTTACATCACTGGGTCGATACCTCTGGTGTAAACTATCAGTCCATGAGGGTATCATCAGCTCAGTAGTCAGTGCTTGTATTGACATGATTTAACAAACTTTATTAAAATGTCCGTTTAAAAAAATGAAATTATTAGGAATCTAAGGTTACAACTCCCATAGGCAAAGATGACTTTAGATGAATTTGGCTATTTATATTTGGTATTTTTGTCTTAAAGCTCTTCTATGAATCTCGATACTTATACATCTTCGGATTTCAAAATGTTTGGCTTTCTAGCGTTCCTGACAAAGGTAAATCCAGAAAAGCACTTCGGACGCAATAAATTATTTAACGTGTTGTTTTCCATTTTTTACATCAGTGGGTCGATACCTCTGCTGGTGGACTGTCAGTCCCCAAGGGTACCATCAGCTCAGTAGTTAGTGCTTCGGTATTGACATGATTAAACAAACTTTTTTAAAAGTGTCCGTTTAAAATTTTTTGAAATTATTAGGAAACTAAGGTTTCAATTCCCTCAGCGAAAGTTGACTTTACATGAAACTGGCTATTTATATTAGGTATTTTTTACTGATAGCTCTTCAATAATTTTCGGTACTAATACATCTTCGGATTTCAAATGTTTGGCTTTGAGCGTTCCTGATTATTTTAAATTCAGAAAAACGCTTCGGACATAATAAATTATTAAACGTGTTGTTTTCTATTCTAACATCACTGGGTCGATACCTCTACTGGTGGACTATCAGTTCTGAGGGTATCATCAGCTCAGTAGTCAGTGCTTTGGTATTGACATGATTTAACAAACTTTATTTAAATTGGCCGTTTAAAAACTTATGAAATTTTTAGGAAACTAAGGTTTAACTCCCCCCCCCCCCCCCCCCACCCCCAGGCAAAGTTGACTTTGTATAAATTTGACTATTTATATTTGGTATTTTCTACTAAAAGCTCTTCAATGATTTTCTGGACTTATACATCTTTAGCTTTGAGTGTTCCTGATGAAGGTAAATTCAGAAAAGCGATTCGGTCGCAATAAGTTATTAAACGTGTTGTTTTCCATTTTATTTACTGCAGACGCTATGCTTTTTTTTCTATTCTTACAGAATGGCAGACAGTAAATGCTGTGCTGTTTGTCAACGCAGTGATAAAGACATTACAGCTATATCTTGGTGCAGTGATTGCTGTGAAATTGTATGTCACGTGTGTTCTAGTGTTCACAAAAGGATGTCCCCGCCTCACAAGGTAGTACCAATAAAAGAGATACAACAACTCAGTTCGTCACTTCTTACATTGTCCAAGAACTGCGACAATCATCCAGATCAAAAGACTGCACTGTACTGCTGTCAACATGACACGGTAGTCTGCGTGTCATGTGTTCCGGTATCACATCAGAATTGCAAGTCTATTATTTCAATTGAAAAAGCTGCCAAGGGCGTGAAAGATGGTACCGCTATTTCTGATTTAGAGAGAAGAATTTCAAACCTATGTCAGGTTACAGAGACCAGACGGAGTCAAAGTGAGAGAACACTTGTAGGTTTGGAAGAAAGTCGTACCAAAATAAAGACAAGGGTGTCTGAAATCAAACGGAAAGTCATTGCTCATTTAGATATGTTAGAAGCAGAGATACACAAAGATATTGATTATAAGTATACAAATTGTACTGAGAGCGTGTCCCGAAATGAAAACAGCATACAATCCACCTCAGAATCGCTGTCTACATGGAAAAGTGATCTAAATTTACTGAAGCAACACACATCAGAAATTCATTTATTTAAGGTGGTTAAATTTTTAGATGCAAAAATTTACCAGAAAGAATTAGAAATCAGAGAAATCCAAACAGCTACTGTTCCAATGCTTAAATATAATCCGTCTGAATCGGAGTTGAAAATTAAGAAACTAGTCCCAGACTTGGGTACAGTAACAGTAGAAAATGTTGAAGTCCAAATGCCTGTACTAGATATCGATCAACAAGGTCAATTCCTAGTGAAAGACGAAAGAAAGTTGTCACTGGCACAATCATTCCAGACTACGAAATTAGCTAAGGACGTAAGTATCTATAGAGGATGCTTTATTTTTGATGATAGGTTACTTCTCTGTAAATACTTTGGCAGACAACTTTTTGTTTGTAAAATTGATGGATCAAACTCAAGTGTGATTGATTTGGATTATTCAGCACAAAGTATTACCTTATATGACAACAACCATGCTATAGTAGCTGTTGGTGGTGCAGGAATTCAGATCATCGACCTGACATCATTGAAGCCTGGTAGGATAATCAAAGTTGAAGGATGCTGTAGTGGAATCACCAGTGTTAATGACAAGATCTGGGTAAAAAATCAATCCCACACTCTAACTATAGTGAATATCAATGGTAAAGTTATTAAAGTAATACAAACAACATTTGATCCTGATGAAATCTGTGCCAATCATGATGGTGATGTCTTTTGTACTGACTTAGATAGTAATAAAGTATTCTTAGTTTCTTCGGATGGAACAGAACTTGAGATATACAACAGTCCTGACCTACAAACTGCTGCTGGTGTAGCTGTAGATTACCGTGGGGATGTGTTTGTAGCAGGATTTACATCGAACAACATACATAAAATATCTTATGATGGACAGAAACATGACATTGTCTTGTCAACAGACGAACACGTCTATCGGCCGACTGGGCTATCTTACAACAATGAAACAAAAGAACTGTTAGTCTTAAACTACTATGGTGATTATATCAATATCTATACAACCGAATGAACACTGGCTAATGAACACTAAAATGACTGTTATCATTGGTGATTAGTCGAAAGATAAACAATAAGCTTTTATATCTTAATGACAAATTAATTTATATAACCAAGTTTTCTAATTTTGATTTTGCTTGAAACCTTTTCCAATTTAGGTGTTGAACCATACCGATATTGATTCAATAGCATGTAAATATGAAGAGTAATGAATAGGAGACTTATTAGCAAATTATGGCACATTCAGCATGTTCAGAAATCTAGAAAAAATATATTTATTGTGTCTGTGTGTGTTACATTTAAATGTTGTGTTTCTGTTTTGTCGTAGTTATCCTCTTATAGTTGATATTTTCCCTCAGTTTTAGTTTGCAACCCGGATTTGTTTGTTTTTTCTCAATCGAACAAAATTACTAGTGTAAAACTGTTCAAACGGGATTACCAACGGTCTAATCTATATATAATACAAGAGACACTTATGAACCAAAATTTTGACGGGACGTATAATGGTATACACATGTCAGCTGTCTGTCTGTGTGTCCGGCGTAAACATGTCGCACCGTAACTTGAGAACGACTTATCCAAATTGTATGAAACTTAACATAGTTGTTTCTTATGATGGTCGATTGATCTGTATACTTTTTGGTGAAAATAAGATTTAAACTTTTTGAGTTCGGCTCTTTGTAACTAAAACAGGGGTGTGTTTTTTTCACATGTCGCACCGTATCTCAAAAAGGATTCTTCATTATGGCTTAAAACTTTAAACACTTTTTAGTTATATTAATCTAAATATCTGTATACTTTTTGGTGATGATTCAATATTTCATTTTTGAGTTATTGAGTATTTTGTAAAAAAGGGGGAGTTTTGTTTTACATGTCGCGCCATATCTCAAAATCGATTTACGATTATTGCTTTAAACTTTACCCATGTCTTTGTTATATTAATCTAAAGATCTGTATACTTTTTGATGATGATTCAAAATTTCATTTTTGAGTTATTGAGTATTTTGTAAAAAAGAGGGAGGGTTTTTTAACATGTTGTGCAGAATCTCTAAAACAATTTTTGATTATTGCTTAAAACGTTACGCACTTCTTTGTTATATTAATCTAAAGATCTGTATACTCTTTGGTGATGATTCACAATTTTATTTTTGAGTTATTGAGTATTTTGTTAAACAGGGGAGGATTTTTTAACATGTCGTGCCATATCTCAAAAATAATTTATGATTATGGCTTAAAACTTTACACACTTCTTTGTTATATTAATCTAAAGATCTGTATACTTTTTGGTTTTGATTCAAAATTTGATTTTAGTAATATTTAGTGTTTTGTAAAAAAAACAGGGTGGGGGTTTCATATGTCCCACCGTGTCTCAAAAACAATATATGGTTATTGCGTAAAACTTTCACAGAAACTATTTATGATTATTGCATATAACTTCCACATAAGACCTCGGACGTATCATGCGCTCATGGCGCAGCTGTTTATCGTTCTTTTTACACATTTTCAATTCTCAATTTTATCAAATAAACTATGATAAATTTAGAATGAGGTAAGGAAAATTTCGATAACATGCAACACTTGAATCTGCGCATGCTTTTTGATTATCTAAAAGAATTTCAGTCTTGACAATTAAAGCCAATTTTTTTTTTATAATACTGACTTTTGATTCCGCAGTTTATATCTTTTAGACAGGTAACAGACTTCGCCGGTTGGAAATTCTGGTACTCTTTCAAGTAAGAGCAACTTAAAAATGAAAATCGAGCTTTCAATTGGAACATTTTTTTAAATTAATATAGTAACCCTCCAACCACCCCCCCCCCCCCCCAAAAAAAAAAGTATGAAAAAATTGTACCGATTAGGAATTTAATTTTACTTCTTTATGTGGCTCTTACTCTTAAGTCGGTAATCTGAAAGTAATCAGTCTATTGAAGATTGAAATTGTCAATGTTGTGCTTACAATGTAACTGTTACAGTAGATATTAAATTACTATGAAAGCTACTTTTGGATCTTTATTTCGAGAAGGATTACCAAGTAAACATCTTTAATACTTACAACAACAACAAAAAACTGAGCAAAATGTCACAGAATTCAAAATTTGTATTGGTAAAAAATGTTTCACGTACACTGTAATATGTTGCTACTCTCCTAGTTTAACGTAAGGTGAGGGTGCCGATCGGATACTGGTAGGCAGTGGTGTTCTCCTGAATAGATACACTTGTTCATTCGACGTCTTGACGGAGCAGAACATAAGCACTGCCTGTACAAGACACCGCTGTGATGTAACTCCTGTTCGGCTGTAAAATGCACAGGAAAATATACATTACATCAGCTTTTGTGGAGGGAAGCAAAGAGTGGGGAAGCAAGAGAAATTGTGAGGTAGCGAGAGTGGGAGAGAGTGCATTAAAGCTAGAGAGCACAACAAAGCTAGAGAGCAAGAAAGTGAGAGTGGGACACAACTTGTTAGCTAGAAATGAGAATGTGAGAGTGGGAAAGATATAGAGAGCGAGAGATCAAGAGTGTGTGAGAGAGTGAGAGTGGACTGAACGAAAGTGGGAGAGTGAAACAGAGCTAGTGAGCCAGAGGAGAGGTGAGCGAGAGAGGATGAGAGCGAGAGAAAGAGTAAGCGGGAGTGGGAGAGAGCGAAAGAGTGCGCGAGAGTGGGAGTGAGCGAGCTTGGGATAGTGGGAGTGAGCGAGCTTGGGATAGTGGGAGAGAGCGAAAGAAATTGATAGCGTAAAGCGTGTGGGAGAAAATGCAGAGCGAGTGTTGGAGATAGCGTGAGTGAGAGAGATAGAGAGCGTTCGCGTTGGATAGTGACAGTGGGTGGATGAGAGAAAGTGAGGACCAGAAGAAGAGACACAATCACTAATAACGACAACTTTTTCTTCGTGTTTTGCATTACAAATATATGTTCATCACTTTACCTATAAAGGTTAAACTTGAAATAAAATAGTTTTGGGTGACTTGTACTGGCACCTAAATACTAATTTACATAGGATGTAAGTTGTAGTCTGTTTTAAAAAAATGAAAATGTTCATGAGTTCAAAATAAACGAAATGATTCTCATTTCGATTGCGAAAGTTTTTATTTGTTAGGTTGTTAGTTGTAATTTAAGTTGAGAGTATACCTCAATCAGTGAAATCCTATATCAAAGAAAAAAAGGCCCTTTTTTAACATCAGATTGGATGAAGGTTCAAATGGCATTTGATTCAAAATACTTCGGAATCACTTATTTTCATGGATTGAGGAAACCTTACATTTACATAAATTTTTATTTCGTGGTTTTGCCGAAGTTTGCATACAGGAAATCTGTTATTGGTTAACATTTAAGTTTTGTGGTGCACCCCAAACAACTAAATGCACGGAAGTTGGTATCCAACGAATAATGAGGTATCCCAGCATTTTATGGTTGATGCAAAATCCACGAAACATGTACATCAAAACAACAACACTGCATATATACTTTATTCCCATTATAATACTGCAGTCAGTCAAGGGAGGCAACCATTTTCTCTTTCAGAAATGAACATGTGACTATAATATATATATATATATATGTGTAAGATATTAAACATGTTGCGATTCAAAAGTAAGAGCACAAATATTTTAATATAAAGTACCTTCGGGTGTCTGAAGTATCCACGTGGGTCGTCTCACTCATCTTATTTTGCCTTAGGTAGCTGCCATTTGGTTTTCAAAGTAGGGGAAGGGGAAATTAGGATGAGAGAAAAAATGAATGGACATGATCACCGTGTATCATCAGTTCACCGGATATAGGTACTTAGCAAGCGGGCATGATCGATTTTGACCTTACACGGTAACGAAAATATTTGTTTTGCTTTATCAATATTCAATGTATATTTCTCAACATTTGAAATTCCTGCTCCCAAATAATTTTCATCGATTTTTTCCTATTCATAAAACACATTTGATATTCTAATAAGAACAATAAACTTGTACAAGCTCAAATAGTTGTGAATGTCACACGAACTTTCAATGTTGATACAGTTGTTGAGACATTTACATGTTTTATAT
Organism: Mytilus galloprovincialis; assembly: GCF_965363235.1. Classification (NCBI taxonomy): domain Eukaryota; kingdom Metazoa; phylum Mollusca; class Bivalvia; order Mytilida; family Mytilidae; genus Mytilus; species Mytilus galloprovincialis. Next base: position 41,215,503 of record NC_134851.1, on the reverse strand, counting down.
GAAAGAAACCTAATACAGGTCAAAAGTATTAGTCACCAATCAACAACTTACTTGTGATTATTCATTCCTTGAAACTGTTCGGGTAAAAACGAGTATTAAAATAATGTGTTTGTGTACGGTGTACAACAACATAACTATGCATCGTACACAAGGATCTATACGGTCAGGTAAACACCGTACACAACACGTTTTTAGAGATAAAATATCGAAAAATAACATATGTATGAAAGATTTCAATGCCAATTATTGAAACAGTTATACTTATTACACACACACACACACATTGACCTTCTATCAGAAAAAGAGTTGCAATGGCTATAGAATTATATCGGATGAGACGAGGGCCGCAACTCATTTGACAAGTATTTGCACATGCTTTTACAATGTTTTAGTAATCCCTATTGTTTGAGGAAAATGGTGAGACATCTCTAGCCATAAACTTACAACCAAATCATTTCTTAAAACAACAATTATGTTTCAATTAAACAACACATTGATATTAGGTGAACAAAACAAGGATTTTCGTTACCATGTAAGGTCAAAATCGCTCACCCCCGCTTGGTTAGTACTTATATCCTCATATCCTCTGTACGATGATACACGGTGATAATTTTTGATTAAAAATAAAACAGGGTGTCATTTTATGTAAAAATAAATCAGGATGAACTATCCAAAAACGAATCTACACCGAATAGAGTGAACAGTCAAAAGGCAGGACAAAGATTAAAACTTACAAAATGCAGGAAAATTTTTTATTCAAGAAACCCTCCCCCACCACCCGTTTCCCAGTAAAACGGTAGCTTCTTAATGAGTTTCAAATGTTTTCATGTATAGACTCGGACAACTCAGAGCTTGACATAATGACCCATTTACACCTTTCACTGTTTGAGACGATTACAGATATAGTTGCTGTCTTCCATTTGGTATTTTTTTTCTTTGTTTGGTTGCTTTTTCCTTGAAGTATGACCTACAAAAACATTTTATTCTTCTTTGTAGTTTGAAAACTTAAAATAGAGTTCTTTTTCTATTCTTTTCTTTCTTTTTTTTCATTTTTCGATATCTTGAGAGGAGGGAAGCAATTGTAATCCCTGCCTCGGCTCCAACGCCTGTGAACTGAAAACAGTAGATATAGTTCATTTACAAGGTTGTTTCTATCAAAACATTTTTAGCGAGATCTAAAAACTGTAAGATTTCATACCACATATTTTCTATAGAAATGCTTCGTTCAATATAAAATAGTTTTGTTTTTCTTTGTCTTACATCACTCATGTTTAAGAAAATCTGGAAAACGACAGAAATGATTTAAAAATAATCTATAAAGAAATTTTAGAATTGCGTGAGACCGTTCAGAAATTAAATTATGTCGTTCAGAAACAAATTGCCCAGATATACCATCTTGAAACAACATTCACTATCCAATGAACTCATGTTCAAGAATTAAGGACCGATCAGAAAACGGACATAACATATCGTCGAAAACTTGAACGTCGGTTGAAAGCGATTGGAAATAATTGTGTTAAGAAATTTTTCCGATCCGACGGAGTATTGTGTGAAAAGCAGTAATACTTCTCCACCCGAAAATGAGGATCAGTAGGAAAATACGGATTATAAAAGTCATGATGGATCAGTCAAAGAAATGATTAATCTTAAATCAAATGTAATTTCTCGAAGGTAATGTTTAAACACTTCTATTTTGATATTTTGATATAGCATATAATTTTGACTATTTCTCGATAATAGACTCAAAACTAATAGTTTTTTAAACAAACTACTATTTAAATGAAATTAATGCACATATCAACAAACTATACTGCCACTATGAAAATGGGTGATTTCCAATTTTTGTCAGTTACAGTTTTAAAATTTAATCTTCGAGGCACAAAGCGGCATTCTAGAGATTTTGTTTACTGATCTTTGTTATTGGTCACACTCAAAATAACTTTAACAAATGGAAAGAAGGGAAGTCAAAATATTTTGTATAGTTTTGGTGCAGACAGGTATATATCAACAGCAATTTTCGCAAATCCTCACTGAACTATTGCTTAGTAAACCGGAATGATTAATATTTTTATTTTATGAATAATTTTGGGCTACTGACCGCATACTCGACTGATATTGTCCGCGGTATTGCTCCACATTCTTTAATTAATTTATTCTCATTTTTCAGAACGTCTACTTTTACCACCAGATAACATAGACAGCGATGGATTTGTCGCGTTCTATTCCTACATGTCAAAACCGGAAATTAACCCTAGTGCTCATCTAACATTAATATACGACGTCCCTGTTACCAATGTAAGAATGGATACAACCATTTGACTGGAATCTTCATCACACTTACCAACGAGTGGGATATATATGTTCATATGGGTAACCCAAGTTTTTCGGGGAACATTCTACCGAACTCATGTTGAACAACAACGAGTATGGGACCACCTTCCTCCGGGTAAAAATTTCTACGTTAAATCCCAATGAATGTTTTGATAATTCGAAAAGAAATAATTCGAAATAAAAAATTCTAGAAGTTGAGAATAGTTTTTGATTATATAAGCCTCATGCAAAGACTTTCTTGTTTTGGAATACAGCTACTTTTCAATAACATTGCCTTCATTCAATACACACACACAGCTTTGAACCCGATAACAACCCACTAAACGGTATGTTGTGTAACCATAGAGGCAAATATATTAGGGGCATTACTTTTGTTATGACCAATCTACTATTGTACTCACAAATTGGTTATCTACACGGTCTTAAAATAACTTTTTCTTTTTATCAACATAAACATATAAATACGAATGCGATTTAAATTTTCGCGACGATTTAGTCGAATCACATTTGGTACATTTACCATTTACTTGAATGGGAATTTTCACTGAAAACGAAAGTAATTTTAAGTTACCTCGGTTAATAAAAAACAAAAGACACAGCTTTTTTGTTTAAACAAACTGTATAGGTAAGTTTAATCTAACAATCCTACCACTTCAAAATAGAAAAGTAAAATTTCTAATGATAAAGATGACAATACAAATCGTTTGTTTACGTCGGTAACCAAGGCTAAAAATAGACGCGTACAAACCATAATTTCGAAAATAACACATAACAAGTTTGTATGTAATGATTATTTGAAAACTACATGCAAAGGCATGTTGATGTGTTTTAAAATTTAATTGAGATACTGAACTGTCTGGACTTTCTTTCTTTTTTTTAGCCTCGGCTTGGCTGTTCATTTTCTTTTTTAACCGCGGCCTTGACTATTTTTTTCTTTTTATCCACGGCGTTGTCTTTTTTTTTCTTTTGAGCCACGGCGTTGTCTGTTTATCTTCTTTTTTTAGAAACGGCGTTGTCTGATTATCTTCTTCTTTAGCCACGGCCTTGTCTGTTTATTTTCTTTTTTAGCCACGGCGTTGTCTGTTTATTTTCTTTTTTAGAAACGACGTTGTCTTTTAATTTTCTTTTTTTAGCCACGACGATGTCTGTTTATTTTCTATTTTTAATTTTAAATGTTCCTCTATATGGTATCTTTCGTCCTTCATTTGTAGATATACAGACATTTAAATGAAAGACGTTTTTTTTTCTGCATTATGATGAAAATAAATGTGTTTTCTTTTATAAAGAACACACAAACACTGAAGCTTTGTTTATTCACCAATATCTCTTTGAATTTACTTATATTTACTTCACATCAAAGTCATAGTGTTCATCTCTGATAAATACGAATTGCCAATTTTCTTGATATTTCTCTGGACCAAAGACGCTTATGCAGAGACTCCCCTTTGCAGGCTATTTTATTTTAATTCTTATTAAAGTTTATTATCTTCACTATTTGATGTTTTCTTACTATATTTAGACATCGATAGTTTGCTTATATTTCCATACTCTCTTCTTTACAAATTTTGGCAAACTATTAAAGACATTTTAGTCTATATATTTCAACTGTACATGTAGTATACGATATTTTATGTTTTCAAAAGATTAGTTCCAGGAATTTCTTACAATCTTCATAATGTGAATATTTTGTATTATTATACTTCACGTTAAAATGCTATATTTTGATTTGCTGATACGAGGGTGATAATCTACTCTATCACATGGCTTAGATGGTGAAATTTGTTGTTAATGTTACCCTCTCGCCAGGACCATTCATAACTCGATAGTTTAACTCTTTACCGTTCCTATGACCCGAATTCGGGTCATAAGCCTTTTTTTCGTTATCAGTGAAAAGTATCCACATTTTAGATAGGTGTTGTTTAAAATACATATACTATGTTATACATTTTTAAAAAGCTTAGGTTCTCAAGATTTTAAATATGTAACTGTCATCGGTAAATACTTGTTTTAATTTACTCAAAAAAAGACTTATTAAAAAAACACAACCCGAGAAAACTGCATAAAATTACCGCCATTTAACAAATTTCAAAGCTGCAGTTGAACAGAAAAAAAGGGTATTAAATTCCAATCGCACTTCCATGAACGGATTCTCGAATATTCAATAGACAAAACTAAAACTTTTGGCCGATTTATTTTTTCTAAAATCACTTTTATTTTTTTTCAAGAATGATTTTCTTAAACGTATGGTCGTTACTGACCAACAGTTAGCCGTTGTTTTTCTATGTTTCCGACATTTGGACTCGTATAACTTGATACGTATTTAAATAGGAAAAACTAAATTTAGCTGCTTGTTCCTTGTTAAATTATCTAAATTTTGGTGTATAATACATTTTTATTAGTCTAATAATTACTTCACAATGATCAGAGAAAGATTCAAGTCGGAAGATGAAAAACGGAATTTTTTCCGTCCGTCACAACTTGTTATTTGTTAGAATTTTATATCAAAATGGCTACGCCCCCGACAGAAGTTGACGATGAAATAGGTTAGATTTTCTTTAATTTGAAAGTCCCTTGAACTTGCATTGAACATAAATTTATTGTTGTAGTAAAATTATGAAACAGATTTCTTAAAATCTCATTACGATACTCCATATAGATGAAAATGGACCTCCGGGCAGAAGTTTTATGTCGAGCTTGAGTACGAACTATATTTTTCGTTTAGATTTCACTTTCTGAAACATGAACCAGCCCTTGTAATTAAAAAAAAAACACACTGAGAGAATCACAGAGATATCCGATGACATATTTTACGGACATTCTAATGATTCTTACATAATTTTTTGAACTGATGTAGTGTCAGAAACAAAAGTGGGTGCTTGAGTACGATGCCGTGATGGTATTGAAAAATGGGCGTGTCCAAAGTAGTCTTTATTTTTTTGTGTAAAAAAATGTTACCCATAAACCATACATGTGCATGTCCCGAATGATTTCCTCAACATATTTTTGTTATTTGTTTGTATTTGTTCCGGAAAATGTGAAATGCATATTTCTTATTCTCACTCAGATTTTGATGACTATGAAGAGCCTTATACAGATGAAGGAATGTCTGAAGAAGAGGAAGATTATTTAGACTATTTGCTTGGTGACAATGAGGAGGAAATGAATGATTTCGATGATCCATGGATACCAGCAGATACTTATATGTTTGTAATCAAAATTACACGATAAGGCAGATTTTCTTATTTCATTAAAAAACATTATCAATAAATAATTATCATGATCATATATCAGTTTGAATAGCTAATAAATATTTGTTTCAATCAACTTACAATACTACGGTGTAATGAAATAACCAGCTCAAATACTTGTATGCACACTAGAAAAACATAATCCAAATTTGCTTGCTTATTATCTAAAATGCTGAGCGAATGCTATTTTTATTGACCAGATCTACTTTCTAGACTTTATTTCAAAGCTTCGTGTTGAAGGCCGTACCGTGACATATAATATTTTACTTATATGAATTGTTACTTGGATAAAGAATTGTATCATTGGCACTCATATCATTTCTTTCTATTCTATATTCTATGCATCTTTATTAGCTTTCAAATTCAAAATTAGCTAAGGCTCTATTTTTAGCCGTTTTCACTAATCATGCTAATAGCATCTTCTGCTTGGCAATTTAGACTTTTTCCTACAATCCCTTCAATACCATCAGATCACTTTAGACCTTTCACTGTCCAATTAATGAAGAAGACCTTGTACATATATAACATAATTTCTAATAATTATTTAAGATTTTTCATGTCATTTTTAACAGATCTTCACAATCATCAGTTGAAAGTAGTTCAAGTTCATGTACCCTCAATAGTACCAGGATCTACTGGAAAGATGAAAACAGCAATGATGATGGGGCTCCAGATCCAAGAACAGTACAGTTTAAACCAAACAAGAAACCAGGCATACAATTTGGAAGATTGTCTAGGTAAAATTATAGTCTTATAGATAAAAAAAATGTTAACTACATGTACTGTTCAAAATTTATTAACAATTGTCTTCATTACTTAACTACATTTCCTACACCTAACTATACTTTTCAGTGAGAAAAAGATGTGAATTAAAATTATTTTTGAATCTCAGTGTAAATAAAAAATAAATTCTATTTTAGAAAAGTTTCCATAAAATTTCAACTATTGCTATTTATTTACAGACACACATTGAAGTTATTGACCTCTCCTGTTGATTTCTTTAAATTGTTTTTAACTGGTATGTTGCTCACATCCCTCTGCTTGTCTACAAATCAACATGCTGCATATCATATCAGGAATGGTAAATTTCAGTCATATGCTGGGCCTAATGGAAGTTGGGAAGTTGTTACAGAGCAGGAGATGGAAAAGTAAAACTTAAATAATGTCATGAATGTAGCAACATAAATGAAAACAAGGAATATTGTACATATGCATGCCGAAAATTTAGAAAGGACATATTCAATGAACATGATGAAAGCAAATACTTTCATTTAATGTACTTGTAGCATTCTTTCATTTTATTAATAATGTTCATGCATGCAATATATATATATATATAAAAATAAGATGTGGTATGATTAGAAATGAGACAACTCTCCTCAAGACCAAATAAACATATTGAATATTGCATGAGACACTATCTGGCTTGTAAGTCTGTGTTATAGTTTTTAAATCATCTAATTACAAGCACATCATTTGGATTAAATGTCAGTACTACATAAAGATATATACATTTGATTCTAATAATGCAGTTTCATTAAAAAAAAGGTTTTTTCAGAAAACCATAAAGATGCCTGGATTAATGTTAAATTAATTTCAGATTACTTTCTGCAAATATCTATTATTTAAGATTTTTTAGGTTCATTGGTATATTGATATACATGTCCTTTATGAAACTCAGTTCTGTTGACCGCTACTGGAGTAGAGATGCCCTGTACAGATTCAATCCTGTTCCATCCTGCATGTCATGTGTAAGATTTAAGACCATCCTTTCATTTCTACAGATTACACCTTTACCTGATGTTAACAAAGGTGAGAGACTGTCCAGGAAATTAATTCTTACATTAGTTAAGTGTATGAATTATTATTGTTAAATAATGATATTTCTGTCCTATTTACTTTAAAATTAGAAAAATATGTTTTGTACCATGGGTGTTTCAATATACTATCTTATCATATGTTCTCTATCAATCTGTGTTTACTGACTGACTTAGTATTATATGAATGTTGAATTTTGTGTTCAGTTTATTATCATAATTAGTGTACACGCAACATAATCTTCTTTTTTCATGTTTTGTAGATAATAAACTTACAAGAGTAGAACCAATCATTGAACATGTAAGAAATATTTCAAGAGAACTTTTTCAATCTTATGAAAAGATTGCTGTTGACGAAAGAATTGTTAAGTCAAAGCATAAATGGAGTGGAATAAGACAATTTATGAAAGATAAACCTGTTAAATTTGGGATTAAGCTTTGGGTATTAGCTGATACCATTACTGGCTACACATGTGATTTTTATGTTTATTTAGGGAAAAAAAGAACTCAAATTACCGATTTATCAAAAGGTCTTGCATATAGTGTAGTTATGAATTTAATGCCAAATTATTGTAATCAAGGTTATAGGCTTTTTATTGATAGTTTTTATACAACTTTACATTTAATTAATGATTTGTTAGACAAGAAAGTCTACACCATAGGAGCTGTTCGTGGAAACAGTACTGCAAAGCCTAGTGTGTTTAAGAAAAATGATGGCTGGGAAAAACTTGCGGGTAGGGGTGACTTTAGATGGCATAGAGAGAGCAGATTTTTAACAGTTCAGTGGAAAGATTGCAAGGTAGTGACAATTGTTTCCCCTATACACACAGGTAGTAAAGTATCTGGTTGTACCAAAACTTTTCAAGCCAGAACTGGTTGGAAAAAACAGGTTGTAAAGCAACCAGAGTGTATTAAAAGTTATAATGATGGTATGTTTGGTGTAGACAAGTCAAACCAATATCTATCAAGGCATCGGTGTTATATAAAAACTAAATTTCATTGGTGGAAAGTATTGTTTTTCCATTGCCTTGATATGATGGTAGTTAATTCTGTTATTCTCTTCCAAGAATTCAGAACTGAATTTCCAAATAAATTTGAATCAATTCCTGCACATTTTGGCCAATTAGAATTCAGAGAGTCTTTGGTTAGATCATTGTTAGATGTTGGATCATTAGAAAAGAAGCATGAATCATTTGCTTGCACCCCATCTTTTAATGAAAACTCTAATCGACTGCGTTGTACGTTTTGTTATGCTCATGCAAAGATGTATAGTTTGCCTGTTCAACATAATAAAACTGTATTCTGTTGTGAAAAATGCTCAGTGTGTCTATGTTTAGTACCTGAAAGAAACTGCTTCAAAAAATGGCATAGTGTTGAAGGAAAACCAGTCAGAAATTGGGTTAAAGAAAATGGTAGAAAGAAAAATCAACTGTTGTGAATATCACAATCATTATGCATTAACAGTCCACTTTTAAATTAACAATATATTTATGTACTATGTATTATGTATTAATAATTTACAGTTCTTGATAAGTTAATAATTAAAAAAAAAAAAGGAAAAAAAGTATGGGATAGAAAAATAAAGAAGTATTATGTTAAATATTACTTATTTGTTTTAGTGAGAAAAAAGATGGAAATGGAAAAAAAAACTATCCTTACTGGGGACTTTATATGTGTTGAGATACAATTGAATATCAACACTATCAAGTTCTTGGATAGGATGGAAAAAAACTACATAATGAATGAATGTTTCAACATCAGAAGAAAAGTACAGAGATATTTTTAAAAGGTAGGTTAAAGCAGCACCTTTGGACATAAACTTATTTACAATTAAACTCTCAGTAGTATGCCATAGACCTGCTATAATAACAAAAGAGCAAAAAAAAAAAATGGTTTCAAATACTTTTGGTATTATATCAAAGTATATATTTACAATTAACCAAGACAATTTACCAAAGCAATTAACATAAACGGATCAATTCTTTTTTTTCTCATAATGATGCATACAGTGAGAAATTTCAATTTTTCTGTTGTCATAGCAACCACCTAGTTTTTCACACCCATTACTAAAATAAAAACATTAAAATCAAATGTGAATTCACTGATTTAAACTTGATACAGTTAACATAACAAAACAAAAAGAATGATCGTACCTACGGCCAATATTTTATTTTTTTAAACTTGCAGGGTTGCCATAGCAACCATAAAACTGAGTTGGTTTACAAGTTTTTACAACTCTGTAGAAATAAACTATATTAGTTTAACGTGTTCCTAAGTATAAACTGCTACTTACAGTCAATATAGAAGGTAACAAGAAAAAAACAACATTTTTAAGAAAAAACGGTTGTTGCCTAGCAACACAATTTTATATGAACGGTTGGATTTATGGAAATCAAAACTCCATCATTTTTTTCAGGAGTCAATATCAGGTAAAGTTCTTGTAAGAATAGACCCTATTTGACTATATAAGTTCATGTTTTGATGGATGGAAGTCTTGAAACACAGAAAAAAACGTTGTAAAAACCGCGTTCACATGCTGTTCAATTCGTTGCTATGGCAACTGTTGTCATAGTAACTGACCGAAACTGTGTTTTAATATTTTGTGTTATACTATTTACCAATGTACAACATCAAAACAAACATTGGAAATTGTAAAAGCATTTTTTTTTATGATTGGAAAATCTTGTTCATATCCATGTAAAATTCCTTAAAATAAGCACAAACGGTAAAGAGTTAAAGGACAATGAATTGAACTTACATCAAGCAATAAAAGACAATGCTAAATTTCTTAGTTTTTGCTCAGAATATTATTTTATTTAACAGGCAAAACAAATATGTTGTAATGCACATGACGTCATAGAAAATACTTTTGAAATAAGATTAATCAGTAAAAGACAATGATAGGACATTCAGTATGATAAATTAAATAACACATAGTTGAGAGGGTGATAGAGTAGATTGGTACCCCTCGAATAAGCATTGTCAACCTTGGCTAGTCCGCGGTTGACAATATTTTCTCGGGGTAACAATCTGCCCTATCACCCTCTCAGTTATGTATTATCTATATAGTGTTACAAACTATCATCCAGTTGTCTTTTGTAATGTGGTGAACTTCATGGGTAGCAAGACCTTTTGTACCTTGACTATTTTGTACCTCTGCCATTTCGTACCCAAATTTGCCATTTCGTACCTAACAGTTACAATTTCGTACCCATGATAATATCCATTTCGTATCATAGGGACCAAAGACCAAATGTATCTTCCATTTTGTACCTCATAGATTTGTACATGTTAACTATTTCAAATCATATTTTTGTAAAGAGTTTCATGATTTTTATGTTTTTTTTTAAAAAGACGTACTTTTTTTTTATAAGGGTTTAATGAAGGAGCAATTGAAAAAATAGTCAGTTGTAATTACACTTTGTTTGTTTATAGAATTTGTCCTGAATTAATTGTTAAACTCTAGAAAACGTAGATGTATTAAAAAACAACGAAATAAGTATCTGCAACTTTTTTTCTATAGTTTTGGCCAGTCACAGGTACGAACAAGAATACATACAAACCTTCCATGAGGTACACAATGGTAGTCATACAAACCTTCCATGAGGTACGAAATGGCATACATTTACATCTTCCATGTGGTATGTAATGGCATACATTTAAATCTCCCATGAGGTAGGAAAAGGTATACAGATAAATCTTCTATGAGGTACGGAAAGGCATACACTTAAATCTTCCATGAGGTATGAAATTTTAAACTCATAAACCTTCCATGAGGTACAAAATGACAAACATTTAAATCTTCCATGAGCTATGAAATGGTGTACACATAAACCTTCCATGAAGTACGGAATGGCATACATATACATCTTCCATGAGGTACGAAAAGGTATCCATACAGACCTTTTATTAGGTACGAAAAAAAATCCATGAGGTAAGACATTGTTAAGGTACAAAATGGTCAGGGTACAAAATGGGGTATGGGGATGGGATACGAACTTGTTAGGATACCGAATGAATATAATTCAACTTGATGTACTGTCATTGTGTAACATGTAGTTTTTGAACCCATTCTTGATTTCTTATTTTTTCTTGAAGACACAATTTATAGATATGATATTTCTTTTTTTTTCTGCAGTTATTCAGTAATTTAATTGATAAGGAATTTAGACAGGTAAGAATGCTCACTCTCGCTGTGAAAGGATTAAAATGTTTGTATATCAGCTCTTTTGAAAAATGCAATTAGATAAAATACTATCTATGTCTAAATTTAACCAACAACTCTATACAGAATATATGAAGTAAAAAAAGGCCGCAACAATTTTCATTCTTTTAGTGAATATCTTTACTGCAGACGCTATGTTTTTATATTTTTACAGAATGGCGGACAGTAAATTCTGTGCTGGTTGTCAGCGAGGTGATGAAGACATCACAGCTGTATCTTGGTGCAGTGACTGCAGTGAACTTGTATGCAAGGCGTGTTCCAAAGTTCACAAAACGATGTCCCCGCCTCACAAGGTAATACCAACGCAAGAGATACAACAACTGAGTTCGTCACGTTTTACATTGTCCACGAACTGCGACAATCATCCAGATCAAAAGGTCGCACTGTACTGCTGTCAACATGACAAGGTCGTCTGCGTGTCATGTGTTCCGATATCACATCAGAATGGCAAGTCTATCATTTCAATCGAAAAAGCTGCTAAAGGCGTTAAAGATGGTACCGCTATTTCTGATCTAGAAAGAAGAATTTTAAACATATGTCAAATTACAGAGAAAAGACAGAGCCAAAGTGAGAAAACACTTTTAGATTTGGAAGAAAGTCGTACCAAAATAAAGACACGGGTGTCTGAAATCAAACGGAAAGTCATTGCTTATTTAGATACGTTACAAGCAGAGATACATAAAAACATTGATTCTTAGTATAAAAATTGTACTAAGAGTGTGTACCGAAACAGAACTAGCATACAATTCAGCTCAGACTCCCTGTCTACATGGAAAAGTGATCTTAATTCACTGATGCAACATACATCAGAAGTTCGTTTATTCCAGATGATAAAATTTCTAGATGCACAAACTTACCAGAAAGAATTAGAAATCAGAGAAATCCAAACAGTTATTGTTCCGATACTAAAATATCATCCGCCCGAATCCGAGTCAAACATTCAGAAATTAGTCCCAGACTTAGGTACAATAACGGTTGAAAATGTCCAAGTCCAATTGCCTGTACTAGATATCGATCAACAAGGTCAATTTCTAGTGAAAGACGAAAGAAAGTTGTCACTGACACATTCATTGCAGAACACGAAATTAGGTAATGAAGTAAGTATCTATAGGGGATGCTTCATTCCTGATGATAGGTTACTTCTCTGTAACTACTTTGGCAAACAACTTATGGTTTGTAAACTTGATGGATCGAACTACGGCATGATTGATTTGGATTATACACCACACAATATCAGCTTATATGACTACAACCACGCTGTAGTATCTATTGGTAAAGCAGGTATCCAGATCATCAACCTGACATCATTGAAGCCTGGCAGAAGAATCAAAGTTGAAGGATCCTGTATAGGAATCACCAGTGTAAAGGACAAAATCTGGGTAAACAATCAATATAATACTCTAACAATAGTGGATATCAATGGTAAAGTTCTTAAAGTATTACAAACCACATTTAATCCGTATAATATGTGTGCCAATCAGAATGGTGATGTCTATTGTACTGACGTGAATAGCGATAAAGTATTCTTAGTTTCTTCGGATGGAAAAGAACGTGAGATATACAACAGTCCTGACCTGAAAATTGCTAATGGTGTAGCTGTAGATTACCGTTGTGATGTGTATGTAGTAGGACGTTCATCAAACAACATACATAGAATATCTAATGATGGACAGAAACATGACATTGTTTTGTCAGCAGACGATGGCACCAATGAACCATGCGGTTTATCTTACAACATTGAAACAAAAGAACTGTTAGTCGTACACAACTGTGGTAGATCTGTCAATATATTTAAAACCTAATGAGCATTGGCTAATGAACACTAAAATGGCTGTAAGAATCGGTGATAGGCCGAAAAATAAATAATAAGTTTTTTATATTTTATTGACAAATTCATTATATAACCGAGTTTTCTAATTTTGCTTGAAACTTTTTCAGATTTAGCTTTATTGACAAGTTAACAAGTTGAACAATACCGGAAGTGATCCAATACATATTTTAATATGAATTGTAATGAATACCAGACTTTTTGATAAATAATGAGACATTCAAAAATCTAGAAAAATGTATTGATATGTTTTGTGTACTAGTCGGAAGTAACTTTTCAAACTTGCACAAAGAGGATGAAAAGAGCAATATAAAGATAGGTATAAATATTTCGGTCACCCATTCTATTTTAGTTCATGAAAGACGAAAATTGTGAGTTAGTAATTTGAGACTTCTATAATTAGATCAAATATTTAAAAAAAAATAACTGAAGGCTGACTTTTAAAATCCAATGTTTTTTATTCTTTCATCTGTTTAGCGGAAAGTAATGTATAGTTTACCAAATGGCCTTCAACAATTACAGAAAAAAACGGATACTGTATAGGCAACCATAAATAGTCCGACATGAAAAGAGCGAATTATGTGAAATTAGAAAACTAACGACATACGTTACAACATTTAAGTTTTGAAAAACAAATATGAAAGACACCACCGAATTACAGATCCTGACTAAGGAGAGGTACGTAAAGAAAGTAGTTTTATTTGTAACAAGTAGTCAATATATATCAGTAGGACAACCGGAAGCGCCTGAGTGAGGATTTCGGCGCTCAGTGATACGGTTCACTAGACGACGTTGTCAACACGTATTGGCGGCCATTATTTGACGTCGGATTTGGCATTCCTCGTTGAAAGTTGCATTTATGACATTCTTTGATGCTTAAACTTTGTGCCACACAACATAAAAGATAAAGATTTATTCCAAATATTGCAGGTAATTATTTCCAAAGAAGTCGTATCCCAAGAAATGATTTAAACGGCAAAAATAAAGTGTTAAATAATATGAAACATGAATATTGAAATCCCAGTTTTCATCATTTCCTTTTCATGTAATGAATCCACTATTTATCACTTTTATTATTTTATTACATTCGGATTTCGGTCTGGGGTATCCGCCCTTGTCTCCGGAAATATTATACCCACTGTCAACATCCGTTTTCAAACTGGACAGACAAAATTAAAAAAGTGTTCTTCACGATCTCCTTGGAAATAATTCACGCTATCACTTTGTGAACATTGTAAACATGAAACTGCAAATACGGACCAAAACGAATCAAATTTGAAAGCGTGGATGATCATGTTTCATGCCGACTGTAAGTTCTATAAAAAAAGGGGGGATGGGTACTCCATACAAAACAAAACAACAATAACACAAAACAGCCAACACTTTTGACACTTATAACAAGCAAGAGGCAAAACTCATTATTATGTTTATCTGTTAAGAATCAGGATGTATTGTGTATTGTTGTCATTACTGCCCGTCAGGGTCCCTTAATTGGAAAATAAAGAACTTTGAACTTTTATATGTCCCTGATTTCATTTATATAATACATGTACACCCAAGTTTAATATTTTATCTATAAAAAATAAATCTTTTATGAACACAAAATGATACAGTACAAAGGGAAAGGAATTATAGGCGCTTGTTTCTGACAATGGGGGTTCACTATCCGTACTCTTCTTTCCCATATATAAAAAAATAAACCAGATACATGTAGCATCCCCATTGTAATTAACCAATCACCCGTCACCCATTTGAGAGCTAACACATACATTTACATGTCAGACCAGAAACTAACAAATTTCAGTGGCAAAACCAGAACTTTTCATAAAAGGGGGGAGGGGCTCCAGTCATGCTTCAGTCGCTAAATAATCAACCAATTTTTTTCCCCAACAAGGTCTCAATAGTCATGACAGTGGTGGTTCCAGGATTTAAATTGAGAAAAACTGGGTTGTGAGTGCCCCCAAAATGTACATAATTTTAGCTTGTATTGTACATGTTATGATATTTATGTACACTATAATAATATAATTGAATGTAAAAATGTTAACGAAAGGATTGTTTATACACAAATCTGCTCCATGTTATGATGTTAAACATTGTTATCTAACATGTTAACCCCGCCACATTATTTATGTACGTGCCTGTCTCAAGTCAGGAGCCTGTAATTCAGTGGTTGTCGTTTGTTTATGTGTTACATATTTGTTTTTCGTTCATTTTTTTACATAAATAAGGCCGTTAAATTATTCTTTGTTATATATAAAAGTTGCCAATGGAATAAATTGAGGATGGAAATTATAATTAATGAGATATAGGTCAAAGAATCATACACAGACTTTAAGGCCGAATGGTATTCTTTTAATAGTTTAAAGATTTTATTCTGTTATCTATGCTGTATAAATGTCAAGATACAGTTTGTAGTTACATTTGGATTAAAACCGAATTTCAAGAATGAAGGGTACCATAATTTAAATTTAATTTATGATAAAAAAGACAAAGAACAATATAAGGGAAATAACTCTTACATGATGTGCATCATATCCATGCAAATGAAGCGTTTTAATAAATATGACCTTTTTTTTAGATAAGAGAATGACTTGAGCAGACTGTATTGAGGTCATAGATGTCAATAACAATTAAATACAATATATTATAATTATGATTCTTCATTACTTTTTGATTGAATTAACAAACTTAATTTAATAACAAAATATTTCATTTTCAGTAGACAACACATCCTGTCAGAGGAATAATTTTACTGGAGGATAAAAATTTTGATACCTGGAATCAGCAATTTATATGAAATTTGTTATGAGAGATATATTCATGTACAGAATGGTATCCGAGGTGTTTCAAGTGATTATAAGCAGACATTTTTGTTGAACTAATGCAGGATTTAATAAATGAAAGTTTAACAGACTATGAGCTCCAAAGTTTAGTAACAAGAGGATTTTTTAAATATGTGAGACTCATCAACTTAAAAAGTGCAGAAGTGAAATGTCACCATATTTATAATCAGATTATTGACTCAGTTGTTTTCATGAATATTTTGTTTTAAGCAATTTCACTGTTATATAATTAATAAGATTCCACGTTTATTTTATACTTCTGACAACCGAATATTATATCTTCCCTCTGGCCTCAAGTGTTTCCCTTTTATTTTGCATGAGTGTAATTTAAAAAAGCTCGCTTTTAGTTTTGGGCAAATTCAAGTTTTGCCATTCCAGAATTGTTCAACTTTTTTCCTGGTGAATTAGACATGTACCCACATGTTGTATTTTGCTTTGGTACTTTTTCAAGAAATTGTGTCGCAAAGGCTGAATTTTATCAAATAAGCTCATTTTTGGATATTTATCACATATCACATACTTGAATAATCTTTAAAATTGAGAATATATATGGGCAATGTATCAAAGAGATAATAACCCAACCAAAGAGCAGAAAACGAGCAGAACCAGTAGTATGCTTATATTGATTTACTTCACTTTTGCCTTGTTGTTGAGATTGAGTGAACAAAAATTTGTTTTGTTTATTCCTATCAATTAGGGGGGTGGGGACCAGTATTCAACACTATATAACTAAATGTATATTCCATCACCAGATATGAAGCAGCCAACCATACAAAATAGGCCCCCCGTCACTAAAAGGAAAAAAGAGATGCACAACATACAAAATATTCTATAAGGCTATCTACATTGTATCATTTGAAATTATATTTCATTTATTTTTTTACATGTGGAATTGTTTTTTGTAAGTAGTTATTTATTCAATTCAAGGTAATAAATACAGTTACCTTTCAGTAATATGAAAATTAGAAAGTTGGGGTATGATCAATACCAATAAGACAACTCTCCACCAGATATCAAATGTCTAAAAAGGTTAACTTGAACAAAAAGCAGTTAGAGACCCTGTTACATGACACAAGACAGGCTGAAAAGGAATATTCTGCATCTGTATGCAAAAGTGAAAATATGTTTAGAAATAAATGCGTGTGTAGCAATGGATGCAAATGAAGAGTCAATCCAGACAAACATCCTATTATCGCCAACGTTTAGGTGTATGCAGTTTATGCACAAAATTGTCAACCAAATTTTACATACTTCATTCAAATAATTTACATTAAAGAGGACAACAAAATAAAAAAAAAAAGAACAGGGCGAATGGTTATAAGGGCAAAGCACCCAGGGCGAACAAGTACACAGGCGGATCCATGGGGGGCCGCTCCCCCTTTCATGGGAAAAATTTGGTTGATTATATAGGGAATCATTGAAGCATGAATGGAGCGCCCCCCCCCCTTTTATGTCAGTTATCGGGGCCCTCCCTTAGGAAAAGTTGTGGATCCGCAACTGAAGTACTATTGTGAACGGACCAGGATTTCTTTTGAATTCCAACCACCTACTTTAAATAGAAAATGGTCATCCCTCCTAGGCATAGATATACTGATAGTCAGTATGTCAATGCCCCAAGAAACTACAAAATGAATTTTTAATAAGTTATTAAAGTCATGATGAGTTTGAACCTCCACTGTAACCAGAGATTGAGAACAATGAGCCCTAAAAATGACATATGCCTTTGACAAAATAAAAAGAGCATGCCCCTGCCAACGCCCCCTTTTAAAAATGAGAAACCAAACAAAACACACAACAATAATTATATTAACGAAAGGAATATCAACAGCTATTCTATGACCTAATCAGATTAAATGTTCATTTAAAACTCATCGGCAGGTAACAATATTCACGGAATGAATCTTGATTTTTATAAGTTACTTTGTAAACTTTTAGTTAAAGTACGATCATGATTTCAACAAATCAGTCGGGGTCCCATGATGTGTAAGCCTAACACTCTAGGGTACCAAGTATGGTATTACGTTGGTATGGATTCGACATATTGCACAGGGGCGGATTTAGGCGGGGGAGTGGCGGGCTTGCGCCCCCCCCTAAAATTTGCAAAGCATGGGTTGACTTCAACATATTTAAGTATCAGAAGAGACCATTCAATCTTTTTTAACATTCAAAGTATATAAAACAGTCAATTTAACAGAATCAAAGTTATTACTAATCGACTGACCTACGCTTTATTAAAGTTCTATAAATAACTTCAAAGGAAGGTGTCAAACGCGGAGCTGCGTTTGATGACAATTGTAAATATAATAGGTTTTTAGCAGTTAAATTAAAAACAAATGTTACATTGTATTTGCGGTTTTTATAATCAATTTGTTTGAAAATCGAAGTTCCAAAACATCCCTTACTCACTTTCACAATTTCATCATGACACGGTCAAGAAAACAGTGAGATTCTTTTATAATATCCCGGCGTAATGAAAGATAGAAATACTGTTTCAAGCGAAAGGTTTGTTTATTAATTTGTTTCTCTGTGTCTATATTCATTTCTCACTTGCAAACTAAATATTTAGCCGAATTCTGTACCGTATTACTGTATGCTTGGGATCCCAAGAAAATAAATATAACTGCGTAAATGCATCTCATTCTGGTTTTAGTTGTTTGTGGCGAACACAGTGAAGTCTGGCACGACCTCCGAAAATCATAAAAGTAAAAAACAGATAGTATGAAAGGACAATTAAAAATCGCTGGTAAAAGTAGAAATTTTCGTTTGAAAATTATATTGGTCAGGTGAGCAATTGTGATCTGTCTCGTCTCACTTTGCGTCCGTCTGTCCGCCCGTCTATCTGTAGATTGTTGTCAGGTGTGGATTAAGGCGGTTTCAGCTTGAAACTTTAATTTCTCGCTAATTTTACCACACAATAGTTCGAGATATCTACATTTCACCCCTTTAGAAGAATATTTCAATAGTTTTACCTAAAAATAACCTCCAAAAATTTTTCGCCTCGCTCCGCTCGGAGAAAATACATATTTGCCCCCCCTAACTGGAAATCCTGGATCCGCCCCTGTTGCATGCCTTCCTTGGCATTAAGATAAACAAAATTGCTACAAAGAAGAAAAGAATACAACTTTCAATGACATTTTACGTTGGCATCTTCGGCGCCGGAAGTTGACAACGTTTATCTATTTACTGACACAACTTCGGTTGAGGTCGATTCCGGCAATGTTGCTTAAAAAATCACATCCAGTAAAATTTATTGATGTCTTAACATATATTTGATATTTTTCAACTATTTTTATTGGATAATTTCTTGAGAGATGAATTACTATCGTGTTCTTCAGAAACAAGGTAAAGGGAGGACCAGGGCCCCCCATAGTGGGGACATACAAAGTAAAGATGACCATTCTCCATTTCTACTCGATAGAAGTGCCTAATTGTTTCAAAACACATACATTTCGTACCAAAGATTAGCATATGAAAGTTTAAAAAATATTGAGTCGGAGATTTTTTAAGAAACACCTCATAATTTTAACATATCAATAGACGTAATGGAAAAATAGCCAAAAATGGCGCCTTCTTCAATTCCGAAAAAAATCTATAATTTTACAATTCAGTGACACACACTGCTATATTTAAAGTGGTTTTATACCTTTTCATGATATTTGAATAAATATTTACTTTAAAAACAGAAACTCTTCCAATTTTTAAATCTACCGACCATGCAAGGAAAAACCTATAAATGATTGAGACCCCTTCTTTAAAGTGGGGAACACATTTTTGCCCTGGCTTGCATGGACACCTCTGTTCTTTACGAATTTCGATGCCAAAAACTCGCGAGAAAAGGTTGTAAAATGTTTTAGCAAATCGAAGGATAGGTATTTTTTTGTTCCCATTTTTGATATAGCCATTTAATCCTATAGTGCAGAAAATCAAAATCCGAAATTCTATGTTCAGATGTAAACAAATAAGAATTCCTTATGTTTCAATGATCAAAAATGAAAATAATATGTAAACTCCTATATTTTTCTCATGTAGATATGCTTAAAATCGACAGTATTTGTCGTCCGCACTTTACCGCAAACGAATTTAAAAAAAATACAAAAGCGCGCCATTTTTCGGCGTAGGACTACTGAGCGCCGCCGAATCACATTTTTGCCGAAAAGTCACATCCGGTTGTCCTACTGTATAGCTCATTTGAGGGATAACATTATTGTAAGGAACAGCAATCATAAGCAGAGAAACCCGACCTCTTAATAAAAAACTTTTTATCAAAGCGCCAATGGTAAATTACCTGCATGCATAATGCGCACCTGGCTTACAAAATAATACATTTGATATCTTCAATGAGTCTTTTCCAAAGTTTATAGGTCAAAGTATAGTTTTTGATACGGAGCCTTGGCTCACATCGAACAGCAAGCTATAAAGAGCCATAAAAATGACTAGTGTGAAACTGTTCAAACGGGACTACCAACGGTCTACGTTATATATAATTGAGAAACACTTATAAACCACATCAACAAACGACAAATACTGAACATCAGATTCCTGTTATATACAAACAAAAGTTGATCAATAATTAAGAATTGAATTCTTTCTTTTTAAAACTTTATTTGGGCGTAAAATCGTAAGTCGAAGCATATTTGGTATGAAAGGCGGAAACTAAAATAATGGAATCGTATGAAACATGTTTGCAATGTTCTAATGATTTAGTTTAACTTATAAATAATTCTAAAATTAATTGAAATGAAAAGAGTGAACGGTGTTTTTTTTATTTTTTTTAATTTCATTTCTTAAGGAATGAAGTGTGACGTACATGTTATCTGACCTAGTTCACATTTTCGTTTAGATGCCTGCTGAAGCCCGTCTATAGAAATAGATGCACTTTGCTGTATTGAAGACCCATTTGGGACCATCTGTTTTTATGCCCCACCTACGATAGTAGAGGGGCATTATGTGTTCTGGTCTGTGCCTCCGTTCGTTCGTCCGTTCGTTCGTTCGTTCGTCAGACTTCAGGTTAAAGTTTTTGGTCAAGGTAGTTTTTGATGAAGTTGAAGTCCAATCCACTTGAAACTTAGTATACATGTTCCCCATGATATGATCTTTCTAATTTTAAAGCCAAATTACAGTTTTGACCCCAATTTCATGGTCAACTGTACATAGAAAATGAAAGTGCGAAGTTCAGGTTAAAGTTTTTGGTCAAGGTAGTTTTTGATAAAGTTAAAGTCACAACTACTTGAAACTTAGTACACATGTTCCCTATGATATGATCTTTCTAATTTTAATTCCAAATTAATGTTTTGACCTCAATTTCACGGTCCACTGAACATGGAAAATTATAGTGCGAGTGGGGCATCCGTGTACTATGGACACATTCTTGTTTTATTTTGGTCGGGTTGTTGTTGTTGTTACGCATTTCCAATTCTCAATTTTATCTTGTCAAATAAACTATAATAAATTTAGAATGAAGTAAGGAAAATTTCGATAACATGCACCACTCGAATCTGCGCATGCCAGTTAACAGTTATCATGGTAATGTAACTTCGGTGGCCTTGGGATGTTTTATGCACGAGTGTAGTTTTTTGTTCTGTTTACGCATTACTCGTTTCCATTTTCTAATAATTCTATATATATTTTCAAAATATTATAATTCATCAAATTTAAATCGTTCAAGTGTCCATTTATCAATGAATCAATAACTTATTTGGCTTGTTTTTAAGTAATATTTATTATACAATAATGATACAGGAGAACTGTTAGTCATAAACGAAATTAGTAGCTCTTTCAATTTCTATAAAACCCAATGAAAACTGGATAAGTAACAATAAATGACTATGAGAATTGGTGATTGGCCGAAAGATAAACAATAAGTTTTTATATCTTAATGACAAACTAATCTATATAACCGAGTTTTCTAATTTTGCTTGAAACTTTTTCAGATTTTGAACCATACCGAGAGTAATCCAATACCTATTTAAATATGAAGTGTAATGAATATGAGACATTTTTAATAAATAATAACAACTTCAAAACTCTAGAAAAATATATTGATAGTTTTTTTTGTACTAGTCGGAAGTAACTTTTCAAACTTGCACACTGAGCAAGAGAAGAGCACGATAAAGTATGGAACGCCAACACTGTCTTGTTACGACCATTTTCATTATATGATGTGCACTTGTCATTATATGATGTGCAAACACCTTTATATCATGTGCAAATATCCTTATATTATGTGCACATATCCTTGTATGATATGCAAACATCATTATATGATGACAGTGCAAACATACTTATATGATGTGAAAACATACTTATATGATTTGCATATATACTTATATGATGTGCAAATATAATTATATGATGTGCAAATATACTTATATGATGTGCCAACATTCTTATATGATGTGCAAACATTAGTATATGAAGTGCAAATGTACTTATATTGTGTGCAAAGATCCTTATATTATGTGCAAATATCCTTAAATGATGTGCAATTTCCCTTATATTACGTGCAAACATTTTTATTGATGTGGTTGTGTCATTAAAGTATGTGCTTTTAATCTTATATGATGTTGTTAGGTTTACTTCATTATATTGTGTCGAAACGTCATTATATGATGTACTTTCGTCGTTATTGTCAATGAACATCATTACGATGAGAATGATTACTGTCTACGTCATAACTGATTCCGACCTGCTTCTATAAACAATTAACCCGGCTCAAATATGTGTCTATCGCTAGCGAAAGTGCAATTTATAGGGAAAATGAGACAAAGCAATTTAACAAAATCAACGTTTAAAACATTTCGGTGGAAGATTTACATCAGTTAATACAGGAGCTAATTAAAGAAATTCCCGGCTGTGGAGAAAATGATACAAAAAAATTTGGAGCTCTTTATAGCTTGCTATTCGGTTTAAGCATACTAGGCTCCGTGTTGAAGTTCGTACTTTGACCTATACCTGTTTCCTCTTACAAATTATGACTTGGATAGAGAGTTGTCTCATTGGCTCTCATACAACATCTTCTTATTTCTATTCATTGCAAAAGACACAGTCAGTTTTAAAAATATTTCATAACAATAGCTATAAAATTATCTACTCATGCATAATATGGTGAGATGATTTGTTTTATAAAATGTTTTTGAATAATATTGATCTGTAAATGGTAAGATGTATAATGTAGTATTGAATATGTACAATGATATTAAATCTAGTATATCATATAATCTATGCTACTAAAGGAAGACCGATTTCATTGAGCCGCAACTCCTCTAAAACCATACAAAGTCGGAAATATTTGTGATATGACGTATACATGTAGTTTTTTTTACTTCTTTAATTTGTCTTTGCACCAATCGTTTTTCCACAGAAAACGCCAATTATGTGAGAAAATACCCAATTTCGGAGACCGCAAGCTTAGTCGACGTAGTGCCTGCGAAATGTCAAATGGCTATGTTGGGTAATTATAAAAAAAGAAGATGTGGTTTGATTGCCAATGAGACCACTCTCCACAACAGACCAAATGACACAGAAATTAACAACTATAGGTCATCGTACGGTCTTCAACAATGAGCACATGTTTGCATATACAGATTGTTTATTTTCAACTTATTTTAATGGAGATTTTTTTTAATTTCTATTAAATTCTGCAACTTGAGTATGTCAACAGATTTTGGAGTAGCGTCAACGATTTCTGAGATACAAGGGGTTGATTCCTGCTGAAATGTATTAGATTTAATTTTTTGTCCGATTAGATCGGATTTTTTCCATTGTGGTACTCATTTTGATCCTTTTCGGTAATGTCAACGGATTTTCGTAGATGAAAGGGAGGGGGAACCACCGAAAATCACACTTTGCCACACTTTTTCCAATTTAGGGTATTTAATATTTTTATTTTCCAACCGAGATGTATGGGGTGACGCCTGTCTTTTGCATTGTGTTCCTCTTTTTCAGCTCTTTAAAAAAAATAGAATAAAAAGCATTAACCTTGTCATTACTGTGTCCACCTTATTACTCTGTCATCACTTTTTGTTTCAACACCTGCCCACTCGCTGGCATCTCCGTGTAACATCGGTACAGCGGATATAGATACTAACCAAGCGGTCGTGATCGATTTTTCTTCTGACACGGTACGAAAACCTTTGTTTTGTTTACATAATATCAAATGTGTACTTCAATCTAAACATAATTGGTGTTTTAAGAAATGATTTGGTCGAAAGTTGGTGATTAGAGAAGTCTCACTATTTTCCCAAAACAAGAACGCTAACTAAAAACATGTCAAATACTTGTCAAAGAAGTTGGCGCTCGTCTCATCCGATATGATTCTATGTTCATTGCAACTCATTTTCTGATAGAAGGCCACTGTTTGTGCGTAATAAGTAAAGCTGTTTCAATAATTGGCATTTAAATCTTTTATACATATGTTATATTTCGATATTTCATTCCGACAAGAAGCGTTGTGTACGGTGTATAGCTGACCACATAAATCATTCTGTACGGTGCATAGTTAAATGAAGGTACGGTATATTGTTTTTCACGCTTCGAAGTACCTATAAAGCTATATTCGCTGTACCGATGATACACGGTGGTCATTATAATTCGGAATACTTTGCTTGCTTGTGACAATGGTGTTCGACAAGGAGAAAACTTAACACCTTTCCCGTTTTTATTTACTTTTGATTGACTAAAATAATTTCTTAGTGACTAAAAATATTACAGGACTTAACAGACCTATACCAGAAGATCTGGAAAGGGTCTGGAAAGAGAATTAGAAATATATCTGAAGACTCTTGTTATATTGTTTGCAGATGACACGGTTTTGTTGGCTGAAATAGCACAGGACCTGTAGACTCATCTCAATGCTTTCCATGATTATTGTAAGGCTTGGAACTTGAAAGTAAAGTTGACAAATTAAAGTCTTAGTGGGTTTGTTTTTTTACGGAAGCCAAACAATCTCCGATTTTCTTACAATGATACTAACATTGAGGTGATAAAACAATTTAATATAACTATTTTGGAATTGTTGTTACTAAAACGAGAAATTTTAATATGACAAAAACATTCATCCGATAAGGCCTTATAGACATGTACGAAAACCTGAGAATAGGAAGGATGTATGAGCTTTCTGTAAAATGTCAACTTGATCTATCAAGCCAATTCTGATGTATTGGTGCGAAGTATGGGGTTGTAGTAATAATAATATATTAGAAAAGATATATTTAAGATTCTGTAAATTACTTTTAAATCTGAAATCCTCAACACCAAATTATATATTGTGAGCTAAAAATTGTTACCTGTATAAAGCACAGATTGTTAGACCAGTTTTCAGTTTCGGAACTGTAATTCGCTAATCCAAAATTCGTCAAAAGCTATTAATTACAATGTTTAAAGAAAAACTAGGAATTTGAGGAATATTTTAATATTTTGAACTTTAAACATGACGTTGTTTTCCGTCGAATTCGAGTGACTAATAACAAATTGCCGATAGAAACAGGAAGTTGGCAAAATGTATTAAG
This sequence comes from Mytilus galloprovincialis, assembly GCF_965363235.1. NCBI lineage: Eukaryota > Metazoa > Mollusca > Bivalvia > Mytilida > Mytilidae > Mytilus > Mytilus galloprovincialis. The sequence goes on along the minus strand of NC_134851.1, from coordinate 41,189,702 downwards.
AAAAAACCATGTCTGCCATCAATGTAACAATCGACAAATTGGAGACGTATATCACTATAAAAACGTAAAGAGTATTCATCCTCCATTTTTATACAACAACATGATAAACAACATTTAATTCTTTGAACTTATGTCGAGTACTCGAAACCCAGTCCTGTATAAGCTTTGTTCATTTATAAAAAAAAATATAAACACGTGCGTTTGTCCTCTAGCTTAGTTATTTTGAAACCTCTCTCTCTTGTTTTGTAGATATTGTAAATAGTTATTATTGTTATCTCTGTACACTGATTTCATACATTGACTTTGTGAGAATAAATATATAGATTTAGAGGCCATAAGTATACCAGTATGGATGATTGATTGACTGTTATTTAGCGCCGCTTTCAACATGTTCAACAATAACATGCTATTTCGTGGCGGTGAGTTTGTATTGGTGGAGAAAGCCGAAGTGACCGCAGAGATGCATTGATCTTCGTTTGAAAAACAGACAATTCTGGTCAATTGAGATTGGAGTGGAGCTTACCTGCCACGTGCGGGATTCGAACTCACACACCCTAGTGTTGACATGCTAGTGATACAGCAGTTCGACTTCTTATAAAAAAAGGAAGATGTGGTATGACTGCCAATGAGACAACTCTCCACAAGAGGTGAAAATGACACAGAAATTAACACCTATAGGTCACCGTACGGCCTTCAACAAAATCAAACATTTTGTCAAAGCCCATACCGCATAGTCAGCTATAAAAGGCTCCGAAATGACACTTGACCACCGAGCGCCCATCCCTTTCATCCGAAATAGATTAAAGGAGATATGGAATGAACCTGAACTCGGTGCTTTACATTTGTTTGCAGCTTTTTATTATGTTTTTGTGCATTTATTTCACAGTTACAACTATAGATGATTATGGGTTGATTCTTGACGTCCAGCGGCAAATTGATATATGCATATTCGTACAAGAACATGTTAATGTGATATGAGTATTAACCCTGCTTTGTACTAGACCGACACCCTAGCCGGATTTTTGACATGCTAGTTCAAAAGGTAACATTCGGAAGGAAGAAATGTCACCTTACCTGGACACATTATTCTGATTCCAACCCGACCAGCTTTTGCTCTTAATCTTTTATCCCGCCGGTGTTAAGCAGCGAAGCAGCATGCAAATATGAAAGTCTTTGGTTTTGACCCGGCAGGGTTTCGAACCAACGACCTCCCTCACTCAAGGCGAAAATGCTACCACGTAAGCACCAGAACTAGACATGCAGTAAATGAAAAAATAAAACAATGATGGAATTTAAAAAAAAAACATGTTATCTTTTATTTATGTCGAACAAGGAAATACACGTGCTCCTTCCCACACTAGAGTCGGTGTCTAACACATTTATTTATCAATATATAATGTACAGATCATCTGTTTATGCTTTGGATCCAAGGATCTGACAACATCATTTGACTTTCTGTCCTTGCATATATTACATCAGCAAATGAAATTTCAGCCTTCCAATTTTTTAAGGTGTGTATCAATCCGACAAAACCAGAGAATCCCAATGATCTTGAATTGAGCGTTTTTAGATTGGCTTAACAAACAATATCTGTAATCTAATCAGATTGGTGTCTAAATGAACTTAAAACACTGCATTTTTTTATTGTTTACTGAAACCTGTTGTGAGACCTGTTGTTCTCTTATAGATAGAGAGTTGTGTTTTGAATTTTATTAAAGTTCAGATTTACGGCAGCGGCTTTTAACAGCCAAGGGCATTACTTAAACAAGTAACTTTTCAAATTACCTATACAAGTAATGTTGAAAACGAGGCTATTTTAAATATCACTTATATAAGTAATTTTTTCTAAATATTTTTTTTATAGGTGTCCAATTATACAGATTTTACTAGCTTTAACAAATTTTCACAGTCCTTTGGTTATGTTTCCCATGAAATATGAAATCTAATCCTTCTGAAACACTAATTGCCTTTCTGACGCACTTATCTTTCATATCGACGCTTCTGGGTCAAAGTTTGGTCTCTTGGGACTATCAAATTATCGTTTTCCTTGAAAATCTTGAAGGTAGACAGATATAAATAGATAGAAACTTCAGAGTTTTGTTGTTTTATTGGCTTTTATATTGATAACTAATAATATAGAAACCTTTTTTTGCAAGGTATAGACAACAACATATATAATCAAAGTACTGAAGTATGAAAGTTGTTTGCGACCTCAGGGAACTTAGTTTGGATTTGCCTTGTGTGGTTTCATTAGTATTTACCACACCTAGCTTCAGATAAAAAATTCTCTGCTTGAAGAAATTGTTGAAACTAAATATTCAGATTTTAGCAATTCGGGTGAGCGGAACGAGGCGTACAGATTGGTGCCTACGGATGACGAAGAATTCGTCATAACATTATATTGCGTCAAATTTATTACTATATAAAATTGAATGCCACTTTTCCATTCCAAAAATGATCAAATAAAAGGCCCCCTTTATTTCTTCCTATCCCCTATTTTTTGTTGTCGGTTACAAATGACCGGTCCCTTATATGAGCCATTACCCTATCAAAGTCTGATTTTTTCCCAATTCTTTTGTGTCTATCTTGAGAATATATAAAGAGAAACTCGAACAGCTAAAATGATCAGCAAGGCAATATTTACATAAATGAACATACTATAATTCGTGTATTAACTTCTTATATAAAAATGCTAACGTAAGGTATACCGGAATTGACAAATATAATGCCTTCCCTCGTTAAAGATCATAGAGCATAACATAAAAGAATTATTTTTTAATTTCAATAACCTTAACCGTATTGTAGACTCCGTATGTTCATTATTAAAGACCCGTCGATTTAAACAAAACTTTGCAATTCATATATATTTTGACAATTTTCCAACAATATCAGATGTGATTTTTTGCATCTTAAAACGAGGTACTAACATGCCAAGGTTTATCTCAAGTCTCAACCCTTTTCCAAACGGTAGCTACAGATGTGAGACTAATTAGTAGTTACTCTGCAGAAGCAGATCGGAATCAGTTATGACGTAAACAGTAATCATTCTAATCGTAATCATGTTCATTGATCATAACGACGATGAAAGCACATCACTAATGACGTTTCAACATCATATAATGAGGTAAATAAAACCACATCATATAAGATTACAAGCACATACTATAATGACACAAACAAATCATATAAAGATGTTTGCACATAATATAAGGGAAACTGCACATCATATAATGATATGTACACATTATATAAGTATATTTGTTCAGCATATAAGTATATTTGCACATCATATAAGGATCGTTCAACATAATATAAGTATATTTGCACATCATATAGGTATATTTGCACATCATATAAGTATATATGCACATCATATAAGTATATTTGCACATCACATAAGTATATATGCACATGTTGGCGTTCAATAATAAAGGATGGGTATGCATATTTCGGTCACACATTCTATTTAAGTTCATGAAAGACCAAAATTGTGAGTCAGTAATTTGAGACGTCTATTATAAGTTCAAAAGTTGAAGAAAAAAATACCTGAATGTTTCCTCATTAAATCTAAACAAATGAAAATAGCACCACTCGTTTAAAATAAAGACCAAGGGCTGAATTTTAAAAACCAATGTTATTTTTAATTTTTTCATCGTTTTAACAGAGAGGAATTTATAGGTTACCGAATGGCCTTCAACAATAAGAAAAAAATGAATACTGTATAGGCACCAATGAATGGCCCGACATGAAAACCGCGAAACATGTCATACAAGAAAACTAACAGACTGAATTACAGGATCCTGACTTAGGAGAGATACGTAAAGAAAGTAGTTTTTTTTATAACAAATAGTCAATAGATAGAAATAGTTAAAGTCGTGTTGAGCTCATTTGAGGGATATAATTATTGTAAGGAACTGCAATGTAAGCAGAAGAAACCCATCCTCTTAAAAGAAAACGTTTTATCACAGCGCCACTGATAATTTTACTGCATGCATAATGTGCACACGTCTCACAAAATAATACATTTGATATCTTCAATGAGTCTTTGCCAAAGTTTATTTAAGAATTGAATGCTTCTTTTTGTAAATTTATTGGGGTGTAAAAGCGTTGACCGAAGTACATTTTGTATGAAGCGCGGAAGCTTATATTGTAATTGTACATTGTACTTGATCTTAAAGTCGTCAAACTGATCAATAATTTAGATTTATGAGAGCAGATCTGTAGTGTAGTGGTTAGTGCATCGGACTACTTACGCAAAGGTTCCTGGTTCGATCCTCGTTCCAGGGACTGAATTTTCGGCTCTCCCTTGATACAATTTGCGAGTATGGTCTTGAGGAAGTGATGATAGTCATTCGGAAGGGGACGATAAATGGCTGACCCGTGTTAAGAGAGAGTTATATCTCTTGCAAGTTAAAAACACCCTTGTAGATCTCGAAAAAAGAGCAGGTTAATACCGCTACAAAGCAGCACTCGCACCCGCGAAGTGGGGAGAGGCTTATATAAGTTGTAATAACTTGTTTCTCAATCCACTATAAATAAATATGTTTAATTTAATAATTTGAAATGACTGTCCCCTAGAACAGCATTAGAAAATGACGGTAGTGATGGTGAATAAATTAAGAATTCATATAAACAATTTTTCCCTCTAGGATTAGTCACTTGAATGTGTAAATGTATTTTGGTTGTACATTCTGTCCGGATAGACTCAGATTTTTGTGTTGTAAAAAGTTTTGATTGTACAATCTGTCCGGATAAATTCCTAGTTGTATGCCGGAAGAAGGTTAAGATGTTATATTTTCATTTCCTGGACAGGTTAAACAAAAATTTTTTAACTACAGTTTTTAACATTATTTTTCATGGGTTAGTTCCCAAATCAAGATCAAATCAGGCGTTAAATTAGTCCAAGATATAAAACACGTGCTAGAGAAGTGTCTTCAGGTTGCATAAGATAGCATATTAAATTGTATGTCTGTAACATTTGCTAACAAACGTTAAGTATTAGATCTGTCATTGATACGTGCGTACAGTACATTGTAAGTCTTGTTTACGTTTGTGTCAACAATTTTCATCAATACATTCTAAGGTTCTAGGTTACAAAGATGATTTCCCATCTGTTTCAGGGAGATGCTTAAAATATATTGACGAAACTTGACTTTTACAAACGCATAACTGATTTAAAGAGTAATCGCCATTTAGCACTGTTCAGACAGCGTGATTGCTGTCAATTATGATTTGGTCAGTTTATGTCCATACTTTTAAGCATCCTTTTGATTTGAGTTGTTGAAATCAACATCATATATATTTAAAAAAAAATGTATCTAATCAGTACTGGTATAATTTCAGGCGAAGTGAGCATGACTGAACGACTTTTTGGTTCAGTCACATGATTTTCAGATAAAACTTGGTTTTCCTGGCACAGGTATCAACGCACAGTAATCCAGGAATTTATTGTCCTTATATAAGCTACTAATTTTAATTCGAAGATGAACGTAGATTGATTTGTTAATTACTTAGTTCCCTTTTCTATTTATATCTTTTGGGTAGATGTACGCACTATACGCCGCTGTTAACCCGCCTAATGTATCCCAGACCCATTCCTATAGGATCATTGTTTATTTAAGATTTGTAAGGTAATATATACAAAGCCTTGAATCAATTTAATCCTATTGAAATACATTACATAGTTCTCTTTTCTTGTCACATTTTTCGGGTAGACGTACGCCCTATACACAGCACTAAACACGCAAAAAAAACCTGCTAAACGAGGTACGGTATAATGTGTAACCATAAAGGCAACTATATAAGCGACAATACATTTGTTATGACCCATTTATTATTGTAATCACAAATTGATTAGCTACGCAGTCTTAAAATATGTCTTTCTTTGTATCAACATAAACACATATTCGATTTAAATTTACGTGCCGATTCAGTCGAATCACCTTTGGAACATTTAAATAATCTCCCTTTAATTGAATGGGAATTTCCACTGAAAACGAAAGTAATTTAAATGTGCATCGGTTGATAAAAAACAAAAGACACAGTTTTATGTTTTAAACAAACTTGATAGGTAAGTTTAATCTAACAATTATATTCAAAATGGAAAAGTGAAACTTCTTATGATAACGATGGCAATAGAAATCGTTTGTTTACGTCGGTAACCAAGGCTAATTATAGTAGATGTCAATCTACAATTTCGAAAATAAAACATAAAAAGTGTGTATGTTATGATTATTTGAAAACTACATTCAAAGCCATTTTGAGGTGTTTTCATATTTAGTCCAGATACTGGACTGTCTGTGTTTATTTTTCCTTTTTTAGCCACGGCGTTGTCTGTTTATTTTCTTTTTCATCCACGGCGTTGTCTGTTTATTTTCTATCTATAATTTTGAATATTCCTCTGTATGGTATCTTTCGCCCTTTATTTGTAGTATACGGACATTTTCAAGAAAGACGTTATTCGTTTCTGCATTATGATATAGAGAAATTTGAACATTATAATGAACACACAAACACTAACGCTGTTTTCATATACCAATTCTCCCTTTGAATTTGCTTATAGTTAATTCACATCAAAAGTGACAGTATTAATATCTGATAAATACGAATCCATGTAGTTCTTGACAATGTTCTTGATATTTCTCTGGACCAAGGACGCTTATGCACAGAAACCCATCGGTGGTCCCATTTTTTTTTTTATTCTGAAAGAGTTTTTTATTTTTACTATTTGATGTATTCTAACGATATTAAGATAACAGTAGCTTATATTTCCGTACTATCTTCTTTACAATTTTACAAACTTATGAAAAACATTCTTACTCGTCTATTTATTCCAAATGTATTTTATTTTTTCTGGAAATATTTTACACTCTTTATAATGCGAAACATATTTTATAGTGTCACAAACTATCATCCAGGGGCCGGTTTCACGAAGCTATCCTAAGACATGTCATTAGATATATCTTAGGACATGTCTTATGACCCTCTTATGACTATCCTAGGACATATCTCAGACCTCGTCTCGAAGCTGTCTTAGGATGATCTTAGCTAAGACATCCTAAACCTGTCGCAAGTTCTTTAAATTTTCAAATAAAAATATGATTTACGGGAAAAAATCATGTAAATGTAGTGTGTCTTACCATAAATTATTCTAAACGTATTGATTAATATAATGACATAATTTGCAAATTAAATATAAAAAAATAAAAGTAATTTAATATATATAAATTATCTTTAAACAATACATCAATATAAATATGAAATTTTTAATGCAAAATTAAGAAAAAAGAATATAAATGATGACATTATTTTGGTACAAGTGAGTTGAATTCAATTTCGACTTTATTGGTTATAAAAAGGTTAAGGGATAAAATCGTGCAATCTTGATATCAATACATCGAATTTTCATTGTTGACAAATCATGATAATCCGTCAATCTAGAAAGATAACGTTATAAGCAGGAACAGGAGAATAGATAATTAGATGATAATAAAATATTTTTTTCAAAATTAATATACAAAATGAGTGTAATTTATATAAATAAACGTATAACTATCCTAAGACCATCATAAGACACCTCTCGCGTTGTCCTAACTTTATGACCAACTTTAAGAGATGTCCTAATTTAGGACCACTTTGTGAAACCCACTTAGGACTAGGATATGTCGTAAGACCATCCTAAGACATGTCTTAGTCCTAAGACAGCTTCGTGAAACTGTGCCCAGTTGTCTTATTTAATGTGGAGAACTTGATGTACTGTAATTGTGTAACATTTAGTTTTTGACCTCATTCTTGATTCCGTTTTTTTTCTTGAAGACAAAACTTGTAGATATAATATTTCGTTTTTTTCTGCAGTTATTCCGTTATTATCTGATAAGGAGTTGAGACAGGTCAGAGTGATCAATCTCGCTTTAAAAGGATAAAAATGTTTTTTTTTATCATTTCTTTTGAAAAGGGCAATAAGATAAAATACTATCTATGTCTAAATTTAACCAAAAACTCTTTACAGATCACATGAGGTCAAAGAAGGCCGCAACACTTTTCATTCTTTAAGTGAATATCATTACTGCAGACGCTTTTTTTTGTATTCTTACAGAATGGCGGACAGTAAACTCTGTGCTGGTTGACAGCGCAGCGATGAAGACATTACAGCTGTATCTTGGTGCAGTGACTGCTGTGAACTTGTATGTAAGGCGTGTTCCAGAGTTCACAAAAGAATGTCCCCGCCTCACAATGTAATACAAACGCAAGAGATACAGCAACTGAGTTCGTCACTTCTTACATTGTCAAAGAACTGCGACAATCATCCAGATCAAAAGATTGCACTGTACTGTTGTCGACATGACAAGGTAATCTGCGTGTCATGTGTTCCGGTATCACACCAGAGTTGCAAGTCTATCATTTCAATTGAAAAAGCTGCCAGAGGAGTGAAAGATAGTTCCGCTATTTCTGATCTAGAGAGAAGAATGTTAAACCTTTGTCAAGTTACAGAGAACAGACGGAGACAAAATGAGAAAACACTTGTAGATTTGGAAGAAAGTCGTACCAAAATAAAAACAAGGGTGTCTGAAATCAAACGGAAAGTCATTGCTCATTTAGATACAATAGAAGAAGAGATACATAAAGATATTGATTCTAAGTATAAAAATTGTACCGAGAGTGTGTCCCGAAATAGGAATAGCTTACAATCAAGCGCAGACTCGCTGTCTACATGGAAAAGTGACTTAAATTCACTGAAGCAACATACATCAGAAGTTTATTTATTCAAGCTGGTAAAATTTTTAGATGAACAAACTTACCAGAAGGAAATAGAAATCAGAGAAATTCAAACAACTTCTGTTCCGATACTTAAATATCATCCGTCAGAATCTGAGTCGAAAATTAAAAAACAAGTCCCAGACTTTGGTTCAATAACGGCAGAAAAAGTCCAAGTCCAAATGCCTGTACTAGATATCGATCAACAAGGTCAATTACTAGTGAGAGACAAAAGAAGTTATCACTGTCTCATTCATTTGAGACCACGACTTTCGATAATGAGGCAAATATTTATAGGGCGTGCTTTATGTCTGATGATCGGTTACTCCTCTGTCACTTCATGTACAAACAACTTTTGGTTTGTAAACTTGATGGATCAAACTCCAACGTGCTTGATTTGAAAAATACACCACTAAATATCAGCTTATATGACAAAAACAATGCTGTAGTAGCTGTTGGTGATGCAGGTATCCAGATCATCGATCTGGCATCATTGAAGCCTGGTAGGAGAATTAAAGTTAAAGGGAATTGTACTGGAATCACTAGTGTAAGGGACAAGATATGGGTAAAAAATAAATCTCACACCCTAACCATTATGGATATCAATGGTAAAGTTATAAAAACAATACAAACAACATTTGATCCTAGGGAAATATGTGCCAATCAGGATAGTGATGTCTATTGTACTGACTTAGATAGTAGTAAAGTATTCTTAGTTTCTTCGGATGGGAAAGAACTAGAGATATACAACAGTCCTGAACTGAAAGGTGCTTCTGGTGTAGCTGTTGATGACCGTGGGGATTTGTATGTAGTAGGATGTTCATCTAACAACATACATAGAATATCTAATGATGGACAGAAACATGACATTGTCTTGACAGCAGACGATGGCATCAATGTACCGTTCGGTATATCTTACAACAATGAAACAAAAGAACTGTTAGTCTTAAACGACTATGGCGAATCTATCAATATCTATAAAACCCAATGAACACTGGCTAATGAACACTAAAATGACTGTAAGAATGGGTGATCAGGCAAAAGATAAAGTTTTTATATCTTAATGACAAATTGATTTATATAACCGAGTTTTCTAAATTTGCTTTTGTTTGAAACCTTTTCCGATTTAGCCGACACTCATTCAATACCTATTTAAATAGGAAATGTAATGAATATGAGACTTTTTAATAAATAAATGACAACTTCAAAAATCTAGAAAAATATATTGATTGTTTTTTTGTACTAGTCTGAAGTAACTTTTAAAAATTGCACAAAGAGAAAGAGAACATTTTTTTTAAATAAATGGGTATGCATAATTCGGTCAAACCTTCTATTTTAGTTCATGAAAGACCAAAATTGTGAGTCAGTATTTTGAGAATTATATAATTAGATCAAATATTTAAAGAACATGAATGCTTCCACATTGAATCTAGACAAATAAAAATAGCACCAGTTGTTAAAAATAGAGACCAAATGCTGACTTTTAAAAACAATGTTCTTTTATTCTTTCATCTATCTATAGTGGAAAGTAATGTATAGGTTACCGGATGGCCTTCAACAACATGAACAATTAAAAAAAAAAATTACTGTATAGACACCAATAAATGGCCGGACATGATGACTGCGAAACATGTCATTTTAGAAAACTAACGGCCTAATTTACAACATTTAAGTTTGAAAAAAAATCTATGAAAGACGCAGATAAATGACAACCACTGAATTACAGGTTCCCGACTTAGGAGAGATACAGTGGAGATCAGTTCTAACCTCTCATAAATTCTGTCAGAATCTGTCAGGAGAACTGTTCTAGAACAGTATGTAGAACTGTCAGCCTGACACCTTTTAGTCAGTTCTAGTTTAGAACTGTTCTAGCTAGAACTGATTTTGTCAGTTCTACCTAGAACTGATTTGGACAGTTCTAGCTAGAACTGATCCTGACAGTTTTACCCTAGAACAGTTTTAGACAGTTATAGCTAGAACTGACCAAATCTTTGGTCAGTTCTACTTCTAGAACAGTTCTACGGTTAGAATTGATTTCAAATTCTACGGTTAGAATTGATTTATAAATTCTACGGCCAGAATTAATTTATAAATTCCACGGCTAAAATTGATTTATAAATTCTACGGCTAGAATTGATTTATAAGATTTAAGAAATATTTGTCTTAATATAAAGACTTCGGCAAAATAGCGATTAATATTATATATAGTTTTGCTATTTTGCCGGTTTTATTTCAGATTTATAATCGGCAAGAGAACATGTTTAACCCCGCCATATTCTGCATGTATGTGCCTGTTCCAAGTCAGGAGCCCGTAATTCAGTGATTTTCTTTTGTTGATGTGTAACAGAAAATATTTGTTTTTCTTTCATTTTTTGTACATAAATTAGGCCGCTAATTAGTATTATGGGGGGGGGGGGGTATTATTTGAATTGTTTTACATTTGTTATTCTGGGAGTCAAGATGGCTCGTTATCACATAACAAAATTATCTGACCTCATTAACCAAATGTAATATCTGTTTACGAGTAGTTTTTCATACCTCGGACGGACCTGTTTAACAAAAATCTTTTGACCACATCAATCTAAACTGACATTATTTGCTCTTTCTCTCTGCAAATCTATATAGCTGCATAGTACTTCAGTTTTAATTTTAGGTCTAGAGGGACTGTACTAAGTTACAGCAATATTGGAAAACAATTTTGTTCACATCAATTTATAGTGCCAGCATGCAGGGGCAGATCCAGCTATTTTAAAAAGGGGGGATGGGGGGGGGGGGGGGGTCCAACTATACGTTCCCATTCAAATGCATTGATCGTCAAAAAAAGGGGGTTCCAACTCCTGACCCCCCTCCCCTTGATCTGCCAATGAGCATGTCCTCTTTTTATTCAAAATATTGAATCATAAACAAATATCAGTAGTTTTCATACTTCAGACTGAGTCGTATAATAAAATCTTTTGACCGCATCAACCAAAACTTACCATATTTGCTTCTTTTTATGTAAATCATAATAGCTGCACAGTAGTTCAGTTATAATTTTATGTCAAGAGGGACTGTAGTATATATGAATAACTACAATATTGGAAATCAATGACCACAATTTTTTTTCTCGCATCAATTGAGAGTGTCAGCATTTCCTATTTTTATTCAAAATATCGCATCAGAAACAAATATCAGTAGTTTTCATACCTCAGACTGAGAGTAACATGTAATCATATAACAAAATAATTTGTCTGCATCAATCAAAACTGACCATATTTGACAGCTTCAACCAAAACTGACCATATTTGACCGCATCAACCAAAACTGACCATATTTGATCTTTTTTTATGTAACTCTTATAGTCGCATAGTAAATCTGTAATATTTTTATGTAAGGATGGATTGTAAAATCATGAAAATACAAATGATAGAAATATTGGAACACAATGCTACCTAATTTCATTTGCATCAATTTAGAATGCCAGCATGTCCTCTTTTTATTCAAAATATTGCATCATAAACAAATATCAGTAGTTTTCATACCTCAGACTGACTGGTATAGCAAAATAATTTGTCCGCATCAACCAAAACTGACCATATTTGCACTTTATTATGTACATGATGTCAATCTTAATAGCCGCAAAGTAAATCACGTATATTTGTATATCAGGATGGATTGTTTTATATAAATGAAAGCAATATTCGAAAATAAAATTATGCTCACATGTCCTCTTTTTCATCAAAATTTTGAATCGTAAACTAATTTAAGTAGTTTTGATATCTCAGACTGACTCATGAATATAACAAAAGTATTTGTCCGCATCAACCAAAACTGACCATATTTGACCGCATCAACCAAAACTGACCATATTTGACCGCATCAACCAAAACTGACCATATGTGACAGCATCAACCAAAACTGACCATAATTACACTTTGTTATGTAAAATTGATATATATATAGCCGCATACTAAATCACTTATAGTAATACATATTACGATGGATTGTATAATTCAAATGACAGCAATATCAATGAATATTGGAACACATTGGCTACAAAAAAATTTCCACATCAATTTAGAATGTCAGCAAGTCCTCTTTTTATTCAAAATATTGAACTGTAAACAAATTTCAGTGGTTTCGATATATCAGACTGAGTGAGAGTTGTTTTAACAAAATTATTTGACAGCATCAACCAAAACTGAACTTATTTACACTTTATCATGTAAATATACATGTATATGGCCTCATTGTAAACATGGTAAACCAATATTATTTCTATGTGAGGACGGATCGTATGATAAAAATGACACCAACTTTGAAACACAATACACCTTATCGCTAATCCCGGCTTCTTGAACTTTTGAAGCATACAACAATGACTTTTCCATTGTGGCGTCAGTTATTTTATTTTATGACATCAACATTTTACGGGAACCTGTGTGATATCCAGTAATGGCAGACAAATAGCGACAAGGTGTATTTATACCATATCTAAGAATTTAGCGCGCCGTTATTTCCTCTCTGTGTCCATAATAATGAACCGTCATTAAACATGCTAAAGTGACTTTTTAACATGTTTAAGTCAGTAGTTTGTGATGTTTTTTTTAAACAAAACTATTTAATGGCATCACCCAACACTCATATGACTGATTCATATACTTTATTTTAAAACATGTATGGGAAGTTCTCTTCTTGGAATAGTATACTGTTAATATAAGAAAGGCAAAGAAAAATGCATGATTTTGTTTGTAGCCGAACGTCCAGGGGTAAATGTTTCATTCATGTTCAGCTCCAGTATATTTTTCTGAGTTGCAGACACCCAGATCATTTATAATCGTTATGGATAAGTCTGGCTAAATTGACGGGATGGTGCAAATGTATATATATTTTTTTTACGTTGTACAACACTTTTTTCATTAATATCCCATATTTCATCCACTGTACAATTTTCGTTTGAACTTTTGTCAAAACAGAATCTTAAATGAATGTAAATCCAAGGCAAACAAGGTAAATTACGATTAAAATTCCATGAATTAAATGCAGAGTTTTATTTAGGAAGAGACTGTTAAAAACGGGGAACGAAGAAACGTAAACAATGATGTTTCCGTATGCAATCTTATAAAAATATTTCTCCGATGAGTTGGGTAACCTTCTATTCACTTCGATATTTGTACATGTGACGTAATAAAAGTCGTTTGATCAGTAAAAAATATAGAAAATCTGCTATTTAATATATAGCAAAGTAATTGGAAGTGATTTATTTCTTCTAAATTCTAAAGTGCCCTTACTGCAGTCCTGACTGATTTAGTCAGTTCTGCTGACAGTTCTACGGTTAGAAGTGATTTGGACAGTTCTACCTAAAACTGATTTAGACAGTTCTACCCTAGAACTGATCCTGACAGTTCTACCTAGAACTGATTTAGTCAGTTCTACCTAGAACTGATTCTGACAGTTCTACTTAGAACAGTTCTAGGGTAGAACTGTTCTAGGACAGGTTAGAACAGTTCTATGACAGAATATTCTGATAGTTCGAATGAGAGGTTAGAAGTGATCTCCACTGTACGTAAAGAAAGTAGTTTTACTTGTTACAAGTAGTAAACAGATATAGATAGTAAAAGTTGTATCGAGCTCAGTTGAGGGATACAATTATTGTAAGGAACTGCAATCATAAGCAGAGTATCCATCCACTTAAAAGAAAACGTTTTATCACAGCGCCACTGATAATTTTACTGCATGCATAATGTGCACACGTCTCACAAAATAATACATTTGATATCTTCAATGAGTCTTTGCCAAAGTTTATTTAAGAATTGAATGCTTCTTTTTGTAAATTTATTGGGGTGTAAAAGCGTTGACCGAAGTACATTTTGTATGAAGCGCGGAAGCACTTTTGTATGGAGCTCTATCCAAAAAAATTTATAAAAATCTGTTGTAAATCCATCCTTGGAGATTTACCATTTTCCATATTTTTCAATGTTTTTAAGCATTCATTAGCATTCAAATTACCCTCTGCCTGTAACCTCTGTTCATCAGAAAGTTAGCGGATGAAAGGATTATTTTCATCAAAAATAGATGTTTATGTTCTTGATGAAGAATAGGATTTGTTGAGGAGTACAATTTTTCATAAAATGATTTTTGTTCTTCTAAAATTTCAGTTTGATTGCAAATTTCCTCTCCGGTATCCTTAACTAATTTTGCAATTATCTTTTCCTTATATTTTTCTTTTTTCAATATTACAAAAATAGGTAGTACATTTTTCACCTTCTGCTACCCATCTGTCTTTTGCTCTTACCATAATATCTGTTACTATTTTCTCTCTGTGTGGAACAAGTTCATCTTCTTAAATTTCAATTTCTAAATTTAATACTTCTGAGGAATCTATTTCATAATTTTCAAGTAATTTAGCTAACTTGAGTTCTAAATCATTTTCAGTTTTTGTGTTTTTCTTTTTTATATAACTGGCATATGATATTGTTTTCCCTCCTATCATACATTGTAAGAGTTCCCAAAACATGTGTGGGATTATTGTGTAGAGAGTATTGATTTATAGTTTCCCTAATGCAATTTTTTATTTCAGTTACATAGACCATATCATGTAGTAAGCTATTGTTAAACTTCCATGTGCCTTTACCTTTAATATGATTGTAAAACTGTAAGGTCAGGTACACTGGAGAATGATCAGACCTGTAACTTATATCCATGTCTAGATTTTTTACAAATGGTTCAAGATCAGATGAAATCAAAAAGTAATCTAAACGGCTTTGCTTAAGCCCAGGTCCACGCCATGTAAATCTTTTTGTATCCGGATTTAATGCTCGCCATATATCAACAAGGTCAAGGAACTCTATCATATCTAAAATTTTATCATGTGCTCTTATATTGTTTTTAGCACTATACTTTGAGGTGTCCTTATCAAAGTATTGCACCACATTCCAGTCTCCTGCCATAATTATGTATGAAGCTATTTTTTATACCAGATACTAGACCTTTTATATTTTCAAAAAAAGTTGGAGAGTCCCCATTGGGACCATTATATTGCAACAAGAGAGAGTCGATAATCTTGAATGGTCATATCTAGAATGATAAAATTGCCTTCCTGATCCTTTTTTCTTGGTGAATAATAAATGTAAAACTATTTTTATTAGAATTGCTACCCCTCTTGAGCGGCTGGAACCAGAGCTAAAGAATGCCTTATACCCCCACTCATGTGCCCACTGCTTTTCATTTTCTTTAGTACAATGTGTATCTGTTCATATAATTATATCATATCTTTTCCTATATCTTTAAAAGAAATCTCTTCTCTTCACCTCCTCTGACAGACCCCTGCAGTTAAGAGCACCTATTTTCAAACGAGTCATTTATCGAACAGTTCAATAGGTGTAATATGTAAAACAAATGTTTTAAATATACTATGATGGTATGACATTCCTGATTTTTTAGCATACTGACAAATAAACAATATCATACATTTAGACATCTGTAATAAATATATAAAGTAAATAAGATCACAATGATAATTAAATAGTTGCTGCATAAGAGTACTCGAGCACAGGACAATAATTTTCGCGTTGATAGAGACTCTTTATACAATATAGCAGTGATCGCCGTGGAGAAGAAACTTGAAATTGAAAGTTAATAGCAAATACTCTTTATTTATAATATACGTATGTTCAAAGTAACGGACTTTAAAAAAAAAGGAGGGGGCTTAAACAAAATTGTCCTGTCGCCAAGTACCTATACATTTTGATACATTTTCTGAAATTCTCCAGACATGAAATCTTGTAAAAATTCTCCCTACAACAGTTAACCTTCTTTCATCAAAGCTCTAAATGCCCGCGATTTCCCGGGTGTGTTCTAGTACTAATTAACTTTTTAAATTGGTCAACCACATGAAAGAAGGAAATAAAGTATATTTGTCAACGAGAAAATTATCTTTCAAATAGAGAGGTGAAAGATACCAAAAGTATATTCAAATACTGAAGTCGAAAACAAACTGACAGTGTCATGTTAAAAATGTAAAATTGACCAAAAGACAAAATCAGTTATTGACTGTATACAGAACACAACATAGAAAACTACCGATTGAGCAACACAAACCCTACCAAAGATCTGGGATTATTTGGATGCTTCGGAGGGGTTAGCAAATCGTGCTCAACATGTCTAAAGATCATAGAATTCGGAAATAATCAATAATAGATCACCAAACGAACGACGTTCAACAATGAGCAAAACGTTAACCGTTATGTCAGCTTAACAAAAATATTTGGTTGTCACTATTAAGTTAATTCACAAAAATGTTTACTTGTGTGTGATTTAGAGACATATTCCCTAGAACATTTTCAAACTTTAAACAATGATCACTTTTGGACAAACAACTTCCTACCAAATGTTACTTTCGGATAGCTGGGCCAACAATTTCTTCTAAATACTATATTAGGCCGATTTGGCTATCATTCAAATTTGTCTAAAAGAGTTAAAAACTATTTTTTATCGTACTTTAATGTGCGTTTATCGTACTTTAATGTGTGTATTGTTATGCGTTTACTTTTCTGCATTGGCTAGAGGTACAATTATAGGGGGAGGGTTGAGATCTCACAAACATGTTTAACCCCGCCGCATTTTTGCGCCTGTCCCAAGTCAGAAGCCTCTGGTCTTGTATTATTTTAACTTTTAGTTTCTTGTGTACAATTTGGAGTTTAGTATGGCGTTCATTATCACTAAACTAGTATATATTTGTTTAGGGGCCAGCTGAAGAACGCCTCCGGGTGTCGGAATTTGTCGCTGCATTGAAGACCAGTTGGTGACCTTCTGCTGTTGTTTTTTTCTATGGTCGGGTTGTTGTCTCTTTGACACATTCCCCATTTCCATTCTCAATTTTATTGTTTCAATCCAAATGTATAAGCGATCAAGGAACATCAAAATTACTAAATACAGTCAGAACCTTACCGTACCTTTTCAAAATAGGGCGAATAGTGATAAAAAGTAAAAATATAAAATACCGAAATCGAAGGAAAATTCAAAATGAATAGTCCCTAATCAAATGACAAAAACAGCTAAAAAACATCAAACGAATGGATAACAACTGTCACATTCTTGGCTTGAGACAGGCATTATCTGGTGAAGCAAATGGAAGATTAAACCTGTCAAATTTAGCTAAACCTTTCACTTACATGATAGTTGCATCACATTTCATTATATTGACAATAACAAAAACAAAAATAGATAAAAGGTAAAACATGTGTTACTGACTAACGAACATTACATAATTACTAAATACAGTATCTTGTCATACATGTCATATATTTTTAAAAAGGGCGAATTGATTTAATCTTCCTGCCGTAGTATATACTGGATCTCAGTTTATACTAAGGCAGGGACATTAAAACTAGCCATACCTTCACTGTGCTTGAATACTAAAAGTCATTGTCTGGTTGTTACGATTATTATGATACTTTTGTATTCTTGAATTTTAATCAGTAAATGGTTACGCCATTGCCCACAATAGTAAATCGTGTTCAAGCATATAATGAAAATGTTGAAAACTTAGCTGTTTATGTTGATATATAATAGTCAATTTGCCCATTTTGTACTTGACCTTGTAATTAGAAATAATTTTTGTGAGATGTTTCTCTTAGAATGAATATACATGTCCACTGACTATGGAGAACTAGTGAAAAAAACAGAAGGCTAAATTATTTTGCATGGTACTTGCTTCGATTTGGACCAACATTAATTATCATTGGTTATTGCTGAGCAATCTATCAAAATGGGTATCTGATTAAGGAAAATCAGAATTATTTAATACACTCAGAACCTTACCATACCATATCAAAAAAGGGCGAATAGTGCAAAAAAGTAATATAACAAAAATACCGAGGTAAATTTCAATCGGAAATTTCAATCAAATGACAAAAACAGCACAAACACAGTCATATTCGTGACGAGATAATGCATTATCTGATGTAGAAAATGGTGGATTTAACCTGGTTTTATAGCTAGCTAAATCTTTCTCTTGTTATCGGTTGCATTAACATTTATATATACTGATACATGATAGGTATACATGTCAATAAAGAGGTACATCAGTCAACATTGTATCATAATCTTAATCACTATAAAAACGAACATATATATGCCAACAACATGTAAAGACAAAGAAGAAGGCATAAATACAAAGCGCATTAACAAAAAACGAAAGACACAAATACCAAAAATTACCAGAGCAGCTATCAACTCAAAGATCAAGTATATAAAATTTATATATAAATTGTCATAACTTCACTTTGGTGGAAACATCAAAAGTCATTGTCTGGTTGTATACATTGTAGATCATCAGGATAGTACTTATTAACATATTTAAAATTTGTATTATTGGATAATTTTCAAGGATCAGATTGCGCGTATTTTTATTGTCTGTAAATGATTAACATACGTAGGGCTTGGTTTATTACAAACATAAGAAAATCGTGCACATGCATTGTTAGTTCTATGCCTTTCATCCCAAAGTTTAAGCATTGTCATTGTTATCTAAAATATGTATTTTTTTTATAAGTATCTAAAGTCACGTTCTTCACGACACATTTAAAATTGTATGCATGTGCATTTTACATTTTCAGTGTAATTTAAGTAGGTAACATACATAATTATATTGATGTATTATGATAAAAGCATCATATATATCAGGACTAAATTTTGTATATACGCCAGACGCGCGTTTCGTCTACAAAAGACTCATCAGTGACGCTCGAATCCAAAAAAGTTAAAATGGTCAAATAAAGTACGAAGTTAAAGATTTCATCAAAATTTTAAGAGTTCATCAAAACCATTTCTTTCTCGTTTTAATTACTTTATGTGAAAAAATATATTATGTTTAATGCCATTTGCACAAGTACTTGTTTGTATTTAAAAAAAATACAAGGGAAACATGTAATTAAAAGGCCTCATAGGTAAATATAGATGTCGTGCCGTGTCCTGAATTTTTATATTTATACAAAAAAGCAAAATTACTATAACACAAGTTGTCATGATAATTTGCTAAGCCGTCATTTAATTCAAAAGAACATTGTATTTGATTTTCAAGTCGTCAAACTGTTATGAAGGAATTAATAATTTAGATTTATGTGAGGAGAGCCGTTGTGTAGTGGTTAGTGCAATGTTATGTGTAATGTTTATGATACCTTTGTAAATACGCTTGATTTTGATCAAGCGGTGCTTATGGGTTTTAAGAAGAGAAGTAACGATTTTAACTGTTATTACGCTATCTCATTATGATTACAGCAAGATTAAGTATCTATAAAAGAAGAAATTTCATATTGTTGAATCATCAAGTTCAACTCAATTTAGTAGACCATTTTTAAACATTTTTAGATATATTTCTCTCTATTTTTATCTTTTAAGTCCGAGAAAAAAGCATTAATTTTCTAATTAAATTTTTTTTATATCTGACAATACCGTTACCAAAGTTACAGATAAGCATGCAGAAATTTTGTATTAATCTTAAACTTAACTAATTGATATGTTTGTGACACCAGGTACTGTCTGATGAAATTCCATTGTACATATTTAAATAAAAAAAATTCAAAAGACAAGAAAGTGCATCAGACTACTAACGCAAAGGATCCTGGTTCGATCTTCTCTCCGGGGATAAAATTTCAGGGACTGAATATTCGGCTCTCCCTTGACACCATTTGCGAGAATTGTCTTGAGGAAACGACGATAGTCCGTCGGAAGGGGACGATAAATGGCTGATTCGTGTTAAGAATAAAGGCAACAGTAGTATACCGCTGTTTAAAACTCGTAAATCTATGGACAAAAAACAAAATCGAGGTAACAAACTAAAACTGAGGGAAACGCATTAAATATAAGAGAACAACGACACAATATTAAAATGTAACACACACAGAAACAGACTAAGCATTAGAAAATATCCGATGAGAATAACAAATATAACATCAAAACCAAATGCATGAATTAGGGATAGAAAAGTACCCTGACACGTCTTATAGTAATGGGAATTTAAACTCAAATATGAGAGAAAATAAACTACACAACGGCAACACAACGTTAAAATGTAAACACACAGAAACGAACTATAATATAACAATGGCAATATTCCTGTCTTGGTACAGCACATTTTATAGAAAAAAAATGGTGGGTTGAACCAAGTTTTGTGGCATGCCAAACCTCGCAATTTAATGGCAATGTTAAATATAACATTTAAATGACAACACATTACAGGACTAAAATACAAATAAATAGGAGAACATATTAGACAAAGAAACACATGAATAATAGCTAAACAAAAAGGCATCAGGTTTAAAATTAAGAGAGAGAAATATATGTTGCACGTTAAATACACCCTTGTAGATTTCAAAAACGAGCAGACTAATGCCGCTACAAGGCAACACTGGCACCCGCATAGTGGAAAGAGATACATATAAATTGTAATAACTTGTTTCCACAACCACTATAAACAAATATGTTTAAACTAATAATTTAAAATGACTGTCCGCTAGACCAACTGTGTGAATACTTTTAAAATGGATTATATTGTGTCCATGTAACATAAGCCGTATATTCTATATTGATATTCTATGTCATAACCTTTCCGGTTCCGTTAGATTTTAGTTGTAAAAATCAACATCATACGTTTGTTTTCTGAAAAGTATCGAATCAGTACTGGAATAACTTCAAGCGAAGTGAACATGACTGAACGACTTTATTGTTCAGACTTTCACTTGATTTTCAGATAAAAGTTGGTTTCCTGGCACTGGTAGTAATGCAGAGTAATCTAGGAATGTATGTCCTTTTTTAAGCTACTCATTTTTTTCGAAGATAACCGTAGATTGATTTCTTTTTCTTTTAATATCTTTGGAGGTAGATGTACGCACTTTACATTGCTCTTAACCCGTCGCTAAATTTATGTATGCCCGCCCACATTCCCATGGAATCATTGTTTATTAAAGATTTGTAAGGTAATATATCAAAAGCCTTGGATCAATATAACTCATTTGCAATAGTTCCCTTTTCTCGTCACATGTTTCGATTAGATGTACGCCCTATACACAGCTCTGAATACGCGAAAATAACCCACTAAATAGTATGTTGTGTTACCATAAAGGAAACTATATCAGCGACAATACTATACAGATATCGCTTTAAAGCTCCGTCTACTGCTGCACTGAGTATTGTATGAACCTGCGTGAACTCAGAATGTGTATTGATGTGCATTCAAATGACATAATGTTTGACCTTATACGAATGAAGGATTACCTTTATACGTTCTGTTTGTTTTTAATCATTTCTTTAGAGCAATAAGAATAACACCAATTTTCTGATAACATACACATACAAACAGTAGTCTTTTCTACGATGACAATATATCGATTTAAAAACTTGAAGATGCATGATTGTGTATCAAAATCACCCATGTCAATGTCAGCATGCGGGAATTTCTCGCTACATTGAAGACCTGTTGGTGACCCTCTGCTGTTGTTTTTTATTTGGTCGGGTTGTTGTCTCTTTGACACATTCCCCATTTCCATTCTCAATTTTATTGTTTAGTGAAATTTAATGTCAAGTCTGAAGCGTAGAACAACTCGCACACTTCTGTTTCAAATTGGACAATGTTTTGTTATTTGTTTTTACTGTTGAAATTAGTTGTTCAAATAGATAATTATTCACCTTGAGAGATGTATTATTGTTGGCCATTCGAGAATCGTTTTTGCGAACCAGTCTTCTGCTGAATGTGTAATTATAATATTTCAAAACACAAACAATATACAGAATTAACTGCAGAATAAAGACAATAACTGTTTATTGTTACGGCTCGAAACAGAAGTAATGGCTCGCTAAAGCTCGCATTACACCTGTTTCTTAGCCTCGTACAAATACAGCTGATATTAAAAGACACTAAACAGTTATTGTCTATATGACCAATCTAATATTGTACTCACAACTTGTTAAACTACACGGTCTTAACATATCTTTTTCTTTTTATCAACATAAATACGAATGCGATTTAAATTTACGAGCCGATTCAGTCTAATCACTTTGGAAAATTTAAATAATCTTTCTTTAATTGAATGGGAATTTCCACTGAAAATGAAAGTAATTTTATGTTACCTCGGTTAAAGACAAAAGACACAGTTTTTGTTTTACACAAACTTGAAAGGTAAGTTTAAACTAACAATCATACTAATCTTCAAAATAGAAAAGTGAAATGTCTTATCTAATGATAAAGATGACATTATCACAATACATATTGTTGGTTTACGTCGGCATGGTCGGTATCCAAGGTTATTTAAAGTAGCTTACAAACCACAATTTTGAAAATAACATAAACCAAGTATACTTTTATGTTATGATTATTAAAAAGCTACATGCAAAGGCATTTTCAGGTGTTTTTATATTTAATTGGATACTGAATTGCCTGGATTTTTTTCTTATTAAGCCACGGCGTTGTCTGTTATTTTATATCTATCAGTTTGAATGTTCCTCTCACGGTTGGCAAGGTTGTCCTGCGAGAGAACGTTCTAGGTGGTGATTTGGTCCTGACTGGTGCTTCTGGAACCAGATTCCGTGCTGGTGGGTTTGTTTAAATAGTATAAGAACGGCAATAAAACAAACGTTTTGTTGCTTAATTTTTATCTGATACGTCATAAGTACCATGCACAGAATATTACAACAATTCTTTATTGCAAATTTGTGCAAGTTCGCCAAAAGAAATTGTCCTGACCACGTGCTGGTGATTAGAAAAACGGTCTTGGTTCTGTGCTCCTATGTTCTTGTTCTGTGCCTTTATATTTTAGTCAAAAGTGGCAACTATTCAAGATCATTAATGCTTAACTGTTAATGACTAATTAGCTGTTATCTGTGTTCTTAAGATTGACATTGTTGTGAATCGGTTTACTGTTATAATGAAACAAATAGCCCCTAATTTTTTAATTTACTATTTTCTGTTTGAGATGAATTAAAACCCTGGTATCGGTATTCAATATTTCAAATTAACCAGTAATCTTATTTACTGACATGTTAATGGAACCCCTCTTGTCCCCTTTACAGGTAAGATCAGAGATTACGATCCTTTTGCATGATCACAAAAAAAACTGTTTAATATATACATTACAATGGAAAATTTTCCAATAAGAAACCAGAGGAAGTATGTGTTAATAACTATGCGTCATTGTATGACCTTCAACAATGACCCAAAAATCAAAGTAAAAGTTTTTCAATATTGGAATATAATAAAAATGGAGAGCATAACTATAGCATGTATAGAACAAAGGACCTTTTTTCTAATAAAATTAAGAATTGAAACGGGGCTTTGTCAGAGACAACAACCTATTCAAAGAGGAGACAAAAGTCGAAGGCCACCAAGGGGTTTAAACACATCGCAAAAAGTTTTAGTTAAAAGTGGCAAATATTCAAGATAATAATTTGATGCAGATGTTCAAGAACAATTTTATAACTCAATAGCAATATAACATATCAAATATGTTATTGTCATATAAACTTTACAAATTGTGACCAACATATTTTAACACAATAAACATATATATGTCGTGTACATTTTATTATTTTGTACAGGTTATTACTTGTACAAAACTTTGTATGAATAATTACTTGTATGATGCCATCATACAAGTTATTACGTGTACAAATATAATTGTACCCGTAATTACTTGTAAATTTTTTTGTTGAGAAAAAGATAACAACTTGTACAGCATAATATCTTTGAGTTGTATGTTCTTCTACTTTTCTTTAAACAAAATGTTTTATTGAAAAACTCCTTTCTTTGAGTTAGTAAGTCTTGGGTTTGTTTGTAAATTGTCGGGTAGTATTTTACTTTAACTGCTTTTTCGTATTTATTCATTTGTTTGTTTATTTTTTCTTGTTATAGAGCGAAGGTATTTTTGAAATCTATATTGTGTTTGTTTTTCTTTTCTTTTTTCAAATGTGTATTCTGATCTTAGTGGGGTTTTGTTTTTGGTTGTTGCATGGAAAATACAAGTACCCGCCCGCGTCCATCCTGGGTAGTACTTCTGATTGTATCCATCTAATTAGTTAAGCCTTTTTCAACTGGTTTTTATAGTTAGGTATTGTGTTGTAATGTTACACCACTGTCCTAGGAAAAGGGAGGGTTGGGATGTTGCTAACATGTTTAACCCTGCCACATTATGTATGTGCCTGACCCAAGTCAGGAGGCTGTCATTCAGTGGTTGTCACTTGTCGTTCTGTTACATTTTCCCCCTCATTTTTGTACATAGATAAGGCCGTTAGTTTTCTCGTTTGAATTGTATAATCTTCTATTTCATTGTAACATTTTCTCCAATTTTTAAATCTTTTAATCATCTTTTTGCATGTGCTGTCCTTATCAAAGGATAAAGTTCACCAACTGCACAATATAAACAATTTGTCTCCTTTACGAATGTGTTTTTTAATTACTGCTACATTCAAAACACCATTCTGTCATAAAAAATATCTTTGAAGTGCTGTCTTTTGGAACTTAATTTGGCTTCCCTTTCATTACTAATATTCTCTCTGTACTATCTTACGCTTAAGTTTTGACTTGATTCTTTTTAATTTTTATCATATATTTGTTATTCAAAAAGAACACACATGTTGAAAGTTTATACCTTTATGTCTCAGTCATAAATTATTTCTTTAAAGGGAAGCGATTTCTTAAGAACATCAAATGCAATGATTTGTACAAGTTATTATCTTTTTCTCAGGACAATTTGTCCAAGTAGTTACTTGTACAATTGTATTTGTAAAAGTAATACATTGTATGATGGCTTCATACAAGTAATTACTTGAATGTATAAAATGTTTGTACAATTAATAACATGTACAAAATAATAACATGTACACGACATATACATACATATCAAACATACATTTACACAATAAAAAAAACAGCATTTAAATTTATAACAACAAACAAGCTGAAGATCAATTATTCAGATGGTAATTTTACCATAAAAACATTTTCCAAGAGTGGAAGGGAGTTCCCCGTAAGATTTAAAAATTATACTTTAAAAGAACACTGTAACTTATAGCTATTAAGCATCACTCGCTGTATCTTGGAGATTTTCTTAACATAAGATTTTTGTCTGAATGGTTCTCAGTTTTATTTTCTCGAAAGTTTTATAGAACATTTAAAACATATTTCATTATTTTATGGAAAGCAAGAGAATGGAGACGAGATAATCTAGATAACACTAAAAGAAATAAAAAAATAAGTTTTGCATTTTATAAAATCCAAAATAAAGTCTGTTACAAGGATTTAGAATAAAGAATTAAGGAGAGGAAGTGAACGATGTGTTCTACTTTTCTATATTTAAATATATTTCATGAATAAAAATAAAATGTGCCTTTTTTAATTGAAAATGAGTGAAAAATGAGTGAACGGAAAAAAATACCAGACTATGAAATACACTTTTATTTGAATATTGGTTATATCATGAAGCTGTATTTGTGTAAAACACACCTTCTCTGTAGTAATGACTCAAGTCATCTGAAATAAATACTAAGTTTAGATCTAGAAATCGACAGATAATCATGGAATTTAAAAAAAATCTCTCTTGTATTTGGAGTTTTTGGAGTTTTGTTTTGCTTAAACAAATTGAAACAAACAATGAATACAGTATTGTGGAATTTTTTAACTTATGTTCAATACATTGGTAACACCGGTTAATAGAATAAAAATCCTGTCACGTATGAATTGGATAAAATATTTCAGAACAGAAGATTGAAATGTGAAAGTTTACGTGCGGTAGGTGCAACAGCATAACGACAGCTTACGTGGCTCGTCTGGGTGGAAGCTAAAAAGTTGATCGAGGTCCATAAAAATTCGATTTAAAACCTTTATTCGTTCCAACACAGTTATTGAGATTTTGTTAAGGATTTATCCATTTAACCTTTTAGAATTTTATGCAAAGAAGGATTAAAGTGTTTCGCCAAAACATACTATCTTCTTATCCGATGTTAACTTCTATGAAATCTCCATCCCTTCATGATCATTTCTTTGAACTGTAAACTACTACTTGGTGTGTTACAAATGCCTTTATAATG
Source organism: Mytilus galloprovincialis (assembly GCF_965363235.1). Classification (NCBI taxonomy): domain Eukaryota; kingdom Metazoa; phylum Mollusca; class Bivalvia; order Mytilida; family Mytilidae; genus Mytilus; species Mytilus galloprovincialis. The sequence continues at coordinate 41,162,891 of NC_134851.1, read as the reverse complement.
TCTGATGTATACATAATTATGAAATAACTGTTGTGAGCACAAGATTCACTGCACACTTTTAAATTTCTGCTATATCAAACGTTTAAAAAATGTTAACTTAAGTTTTGCGAAATTTTTCGATTTTGTTTTTTGTCCATAGATTTATGAGTTTTGAACAGTGGTATACTACTGTTACCTTTATTCGATCAGTACGATTGATATTTTTATTTCAGAGAACATGGTTTATTTATAGACTCGGTCACACCTTAACGGATAATTAGAACAAATGCCGAACGGATAACTTTTTTATAATCCGTTCATGTCCGTTAGACATCCGAATCTATCCGTTAGACGTCCGTTCATATCCGTTTCATGTCCGTTTAGCGTACCCTTTGTCTGTCGACGTCCATTCTATCCGGTGGAAAATATTGAGCATGTTCAAAACTTTGGACGGACGTCCACCTGATGACGTGTCCGCTGAACGCCCGGTAGCCGTCCGTTTTGTACGATACTTGTCCGTTTCG